>NW_012267230.1:10453202-10455997 GCF_000151885.1 Dipodomys ordii
TGGTAGAGGAACCGCCAACCACCTTCCTCCCCGGCCCACAGCCCCGCACTGACATTCAGCCGGAACCGGCCGTTCCACTGACGCGCTTTACGGCCACCGCCACAAGGAATGCTGGGAAATGCAGTTTTCCCGAGAGGCCCTCCGCGGCAGGACTCTGTGGATGGACTACAAGTCCCAGCATGCCCAGCGCGACTTTGAGGGAAGAGGTGGGGCGAGAGGAGGAGAGGTGCAGCACCTCCTGAGGGGGCGGGCATGGGAGGCCTGTGGGCGGAGCCTTGAGACTCCCAAAATAAGAAAGATCGCTCAGCCATTAACCAGCACCTAACTTTTGTGATAGGAATAAGAAGAGGGCCGAGTGTGATGTCTCACACCTGTCATCCTAGCTCCTCTGTTGGCTGCCACAAAAGGATTGTAAGTTTGAGACCACTGTAGACAATTTAGTAAGACCCTATCTCAAAATGTAAAAATAGTTGCTAGAAGTATAGTACGGTGGCAAAAAACTTGCCTAGCATGCACTAGGTCCTGAGTTCAGTCCTTAATATTAAAAGGGGGAGGGAATATTGCATGGAGCATAATATTAAAGTATTAAGTTCTCACGACAGCCCTATGAAGTGGATACTATTTTTATCCCTGATTTATCATCCAGGCAACTGAATCACAGACACTTTGACTGCATAAGGTCAGGTGATTAATGAGTGACAGAACTGGGGTTCAAGCCCAGGAATCCTTATTTTCATCCCCAGTAAACCAAACCTGCATTAAGCCACTGACAGCCTTCTTTGTCCTCAGACCTATTTCTTTTCCCACTTCCATGTAAAGATACAGATCAGAAAGGTCTGCAAGCCACACTGTACCCAAATTGAACATCGCGTACTTTCTGAGGATTTCTCTGGTCTTCACCCAAAAACCTATGTCATATCCAAAACTGACACTAGGGGGAGAAGAAAGAAAGGGAGGGAGAGGAGAGGAGAAGGTGGGGAGGAAGAAGAAGGAGAGTGAATGAATGAATGAATGAATGAGTGGTTCCAGAGAACTAGAAGCAAGCAGCACTATTTTCTCTATAATTTATCTAAAGGAGCAGAGTTAGAGAGTGGGGAGAAGAGCATTTTAGCCAGGGCCTGGTGGCTCACGCCTATATTAGCCTTGTGAGTAGCTACTCAGAAGGCTAATATCTGAGGATCACAGTTCGAAGGCAGCCTAGGCAGGAAAGCCTTTGATACTCTTTATCACCAATTAACCAGCAAAAAAGCTGAAAATGGAAGTGCTAGAGTATCAGCCTTGAACAAAAAAAGCTAGTTCAAGCCCTAGTTCTGGCACCAATGTGTATGCGAACGTGTGTGTGCATGTGTGCGTGCGCACAATTTCTAGCTTCCAAAGAAGTACAGCAGCTTCCAGGGCCCAGTTTCCTCATCTGGTTTTTTTGTTTTTGTTTTTTGGGGGTCTGGTCGTGGGGCCTGAACTCTGGGCCTGGGCACAGTCCCTCAGCTCTTCAGCTCAAGGCTACCACTCTACCACTTGAGCCACAGTGCCACTTCCGGCTTTTTTTCTTTTTGCTTATGTGGTGCTGAGGAATCGAACCCAGGGCCTCAGGCATGCAAGGCAAGCGCTCTACCACTGAGCCACTTTCCCAGCCCTCCTCATCTGTTAAAAGAGGCAAAATAGACTACCACCTTGCCTGGTTCCAATTAAGGAATGCATGTTGCGCGTCTACCTTAGTGTGTATTTAGATGTAGCACATTAGGCAACAACAGCAAGATTGTCAGTGAGCAGAAGGACCTGTAGGTGAGACTGTGAACTACTTAGTTGTTTGTTTAACTACTGGCATCATCATTATCATTATCGTTATTAACATGGACTACAAAGCAAAATGAACTAATAAAAAACCTTACTGACGGAAGAATTGACCTGTCTGGGCTCTCTTCACTTGGATCTTCTCAAACCCAATAATGCAGAGTCCCCTCCAAGGGTGGTCCTCCTAACGAGCAGGAATTTGGAGAGGCAACTGATCTTCACCCCATGGAAACGAATTAAAAGTGATGTTTGGGAATGTTCCTGATTTTCGACGATTTTCAATCGAAAAATCTTCTGAGTTCCAAAGAGTCGTGGTGCAAGCCTAGCAAAGTACACAGGAAGCCTTTTTCTATCTTTGTGATTCCATCCAACTTTGAATGCATTCTGTGCTCCCTTCTCCCCCACCCCCACCACCCCTCCAATCTCGGGACTCGCAGAGCGAAACAGACGCAAATTGCGAACTCGGATCCCTTCCAGAAAAGCAACTCACAACAGGAGCTCGCCCCCTGACGGCGCTATCCAATGAACGTAGATCAAGGCTGAACGCCCACCCCCTGAAGGGCGGGGCTAGAAGGTACCCGCCCCCCAGGACAGTTCTGTCCAATGAGCGCGGGAGTTGCGCGGGCCTATCAACACAGGCAGGAAACGGCGAGCCAATGAGCGCAGGCCCGCTGAGGAGGCGGTGCTCGGATACTAAGCAGGAGGGCGGCGCGGCGGCAGCAGCTATGGGTGCTGGGCCTGCGGGGACACCGAGGGGGTTCGAGGGACCGCCGGGGCGGGCGGGAGGCCTGGCAGCCGGGACACGCTGAGTCGCGGTGGGAGCGGGGGAGGCCGCAGCGCGCAGGGGGAGCGGGACCATCGCGGGGTCGCCTCGGAGGGTCGCACCCCACCTCCCAGCGAGTCGATCGGGGGGCCGTGCGGACCGCTCTGAGGGTGCACTGACCCCGTGCTGCGCGTTTTGCGGGGAGCAGGGTCACGGCGCGTCCGCCGAGGCCGCCGCGCGC
>NW_012267230.1:10456154-10500450 GCF_000151885.1 Dipodomys ordii
GCATGCCCGGCGCCCGGATCGCAGCCCACCTGGACGCTCTGGGCCCCCTGGTCTCGCACGTGCAGCCCCCGCTGCCGTCCTCTATGTTCTACGTGGGCCTGTTCTTTGTCAACGTGCTGATCCTCTACTACGCCTTCCTCATGGAATACATCGTCCTCAACGTGGGCCTCGTCTTCCTGCCCGAGGACCTGGACCAGGCGCTCGTGGACCTCGGCGTGCTCTCCGACCCCGGCTCCGGCCTCTACGAGGCCGACTCGGAACTCGACGTCTTGGACGGGTACTTGGAGTAAGGGTCTTGACTGCTATCCACCTTCTCGTGCCCTCCACGACCTGCTACCCTCAGCCTGGACCTGCTGGCCTCATTATGCCGCTGCTTTTGGTTGGGGGCACCCTCTGGACTCGGATGGGACCCCAGGAGGAGGCCCTCCAAGGTCTGTAAGTGCCCCTTCGGGAGGAGGGTGGATTGGGGAGAGGGAGAGGATGTTGCCCCCAGGGCAGACACTAGTCTGACTCCTAAGCCATCTCCTCCAGGTCTAATTTGGATGCCAGGAATGCCCATCTATGTTAGGCCTTCCGCTGGGGCTGGAGAGCTTCTCTCCTCAAAGGGGACAGCTGTTGAAGAGGGAAGACCTAGGGCCTAAATTACATTTGGGGGTAGTCCTGAACTTTGCTCAATGTTTAGAGCAGAACTGTCAGCCTCCTTTCCCCCACCCCTCCATGCCCCTCCCCAGCCTGTCTTGATAATGAATGACCTTGGCTTTGGGGAGAATCTCACTAGTCTTGAAAGGATAAACATTTGGGGATGGCAAAGGGGTAAGAAGCCAGGCACCCTTCACCTTTGAAACATAGTTCCTGGGGGGGACTGGATGGGGAATTGAGGACAAGGGGCACAGGCCCGCGAGTCTTCTGCAAAGAAGCCTGCACTTCCTTGCATCTGCCACTGATTTGGAGTCAGGTTTCAGGGTGGCCAGCGTCAGTTCTGCAGCTCAGATCTGCAGGAGCTGCCAGCTTTGCAAGCTGCCTTCCCAGAACCAGGCTGGCGCTGGTGCCCAGGCTGGCTTTATCTGCAGGATCTGTAAGACCTTGGGGCTGTAGAGTCAGCAGGTGAAGACCACAGGATCATTGCACCGTGATGTTACAGTCCTGGCTCTGGGTTTCCTCTTGGAGCTTTGTGCCCAGCAAGTTAGAGGGAGGGCAATGAAAGCCCAGGAAGGAAGAAGACTGGCTAGAGCTACGGAACCAGGAAGAAGAGCACTTGGCTCCAATAAGAGAAAACACATATGCCAGGCAGCGGTCGGGTCCATGGAGTGGTCTTGGGGCAGGTAGAACTCCTTGGCTGAAAGCCCAACAGCCCAATGAGGCTGGAGTTATGCCAGGTGTGGGGCAGGGGCCCCAGGCAGGCAGTCTACACCTATCCTGAGCTGCCTATCTTTTGCTAATGTGCCCACAATCAGAGGTGTTATAGTTCCTTCCGGTCCAGTAACCAGTACCATAGGCTGAATGGCTCAAACAACAGTTTCTTTCTCACAGATCCCATTCACAAGGAGTCTACCCCCTTCACCTACCACTTCCAAAAGCTTCCTAGCATCATCTCATTGTGGGGATAGAGAATTTGGCATGAACACAAACCTCCACTCTGTGGCAGAGGCTGACGGAGGTTGGGCAAGACCTGCTGGTGGCTGTGTTGGGGGGCAAAGCACTCCCTAAGACATCATCTTTGGTTGAGCAGGGTCAAGTTCAAGGGAGGCCCTGGGCCAGCTGCTCTACATTCCTCTCCAGCCTATCTGCTGCCATCCAAGCCTTCACTCCTCAATGAGCAAAGCAGGCAGCGTGGGCACCCTGGCCTAGGGAGAATGAGCAGAAGCCACAATCAGACACGCAAGAAAAGACCCGAGCTCCCCCTGTGCATTCCGTTTCCTCACACTGGAAACAGTACCTGGTGCCTAAGCTATCAGCTCAGTGAGGGTCAAAGAAGGCCTTTCAAAGGGATGACGCATCCAGGCTGATCGAAGGAGCTAGACACGAAGATCCAGAGAAAAACAGTCCAGGCAGAGGGAGCTATTGGGTGCCAAGAACTGGAGATGGAGAGTTGGCTTGTCCACAACCCCAAGGAGGCCAGTGTGGTCCCTGGGAGGGGGCAGTGTTGGGCAGCAGGGAGCCACACCAGGCAGGAGATGAGCAGTGGGAGCCAGTGGAAGGCTGGAGGAAGGGGAGGCCTCGATACACATTTGCCAAGACTTTGGCAGAATGCACCAAAGGGGCAAGTGTTTCATCAGGAACCAGTGAGGAGGCCATTAAGCTGTCCAGCCAGAAGTGGCCAAGGCCAGCTCAGTGAAGATGGCAAACATGGGCAGGCTGAGGACACCTATCGAGGCCACCCCCCTTCCAAATCCATATACCACCCTGCTTCTAGATCCTTTGACGGTTACTCAGTCACTCAACAAACACTGGTCCTGCTACTGAACTGTGTGCTAGGCCCCTTGTGGTCCTGACAAGAACCTACCTCCAAGCCAAGCATCTGACTTTCAGGCAGCATCTTGTGAGGAACGTCTTATTTTATCCTCTCCGCATATCAACAGAAATACTTCCGCTTCCAAATGGAAACACTGGCATACGCGCAACCAAACACCAAAGCCCAAATGCTTTGACATCTTTTACAGCAAATGCTATTTGAGCACAAACGCCAGGAAGTGTTTCTTCGGTTACCCTTGACAAGCTTTCTGTGTGACAGGGCCTGGCCCCAGGAAGTGGGTAGGCTATGTGAAATACCCCACTTAGGCCTAGGACACACACTCCTCCACCCCCAAATCCAAGCAAGGAGGAGGCCCAGGAAGCCCTGACCTAGGGGTACAGGACTAGGCCGATAGCCCCAGGAAAACCACGTAAGGAAGATATGGAGGTGGTTGGATGGAACCTGGCCTCCACGCCCCTCTCCGTAGGCAGTGATCAAATCTCGCTCTCTCTTACTCATTTTCACCGGACTCATGCACTGCACACAAAAGACAGGAAGCACTGGCAAAGGGCAAGGGACTTGCCAGCCAGTGGGGTAAAGAGGTCAAGTTGAAAGGGGCCTTCATTTTTGCTCCGTCTCTCTCTTGAGTGTATGGCCTATAAAATTCAGCCCTTAAGCATTGACTGGATGCCTACTTAGGGCACTTATAGGGTGGTGAAGAGCCAGCGCCCTAGCTTCAGACTTCCTGGGTTCAGATCTCAGGCCTCACTTATGACTGGCTGCACTGTTCAACCTCCTTTTTCAGTTTCCTCTTCAATAAACAGATCGTGAAAATCTGCCCTGGGAGAAGATGGCTCTTCACGTAACTGCTGTTGTTAATGGTCAAGTGTGTGCGCATAAGCACTTGGAGAAGTGTAAACGTGCTCAACACACCATGTATCTGCACCCCTCCATGAGCAAAAGTTCTAGTCCCCTCCCCCCAGCATAGGGAGGTGTGAGTGCGCACTTCCCTTGGGCAGACTTCGCCGCGACCTTCCTGCCCTGGGAGCCTTGAGATCTTTCCCTCCACCCAGAGCTCTGGAGAGCCGGCTCTGCCATTTGCCTGCAGTGTTTGCAGCACCCTGCCAGGCGAAGGAGGACTTCATAGGGGTGTCTCAGCCTCCCTCCATCAACACTAACTCACCTTATGCCAGACATGCTTCATCTGTACTTTTTTTTTTTTTAGTTTTGGGATTTTATTTTTCCTCTGAGAGCAGGACTGGAACTTGGTAGCTGACGCTTTTGTCTTACTAGCTAGCACTCTACCATCTGAGCCATGCCTTCACCCCTCTAATAAACTTTTTTGTTGTTGTCGGTCGTGGAGCCTGAACTTGGGCCTGGGTGCTGTCCCTCAGCTCTGCAGCTCAAGGCTAGTGCTCTACCACTTGAGCCACAGTGCCACTTCTGGCTTTTTCTGCTTATGTGGTGCTGAGGAATTGAGCTCATGCATGTAAGGCAAGCACTCTACCAGAGTCACCTTCCCAGTCCCTAAACTTTTTTTTTTTCTGGTCATAGGGCTTGAACTTGGCTTAGGTGTTTTCCTTGAGCTCTTATTTATTTTTTTTGTTCAAGGCTAGTGCTCCACCACATTGAACCACAGCCTCACTTCCAGTTTTCTGGCAGTTAACTAGAGATAAGAATCTCATGGACTTTTTTGCCCAAGGCTGGTTAAGATCCTCAGTTCTCAGCCTCCTGAGTAGCTAGGAGTACAGGCATGAGCCACCGGTGCCTGGCTTCTTACAAATTTTTACTTTGGAATAATTCCACGTTTATAGAATAGTGTGTGTCAAGAACGCCGACAATTCCTATACACCTTCACCTGCATCTTCCCGCTGGGTTCTTGGTGTGAGTACATTCACGGGTATCTGTTAATGCATGTAGACATGTGCGCGACTATACTTCTAAACCACTTGAGAGTGGGCTGCATACCTTATGCCCCTATTTTCCTGAATATTCCAGTCTTTTTCTATAGAACAAATATTTTTATATATCTTACATTGTTTGTATTATATATTACATATTTATATAATACGTATATACCACGGTGCACTGATGCAGTCCTGGGATTGTCTGGTCTACTTTGTCCAGACTGTGACATCTGTTCTACAACTGTCCCTTAGCAGTGAAAAGGGGGTGAGGTGGGGTGCAGGGCCTGCCCCTAGACCGCCCTGGGCATTCACTGGGGGCTTTCCTCAGGCTGGAACAGCTGGGAGCCATCAGCATGCTGGCATTGCCTGCCTGGCATCTGGTAGCTGCCTCGGTTGGGTTTGGCAGGGATTTGTCCTCTGGGTTAGATTCAGGGGATGCTGTCTTGCCAGGAAGATGACAAGACAGAATGTCACCCCAGGTGCCTCTCCATCAACACTGTGACCCAAGCATGGGAACTTGGATCCCTCAGCCAAGGTGGTAGCTGGCTTGTCACTCCACTGTCAAGCTATGGTTTTCCCTATTATAGTTTATGTTGCATTGTGCTAGTTTTAGTGCTGTATTAGTTTTTAAAAAAAACCTTTAGAATGTGATTTATTTATTTATTTATTTTACTTATTTTGTAGTCGTGCTGGGGATCCAACCCAAAGCCGGGAACATGCTAAGCTGTGCTCGGCCACTGAGCCTGTGGGTTTATCTTAGAACCATCTTCACTTGGCACAGATAAGAAGGAATGTCTCTGGGCCCTGGTGGTTCACGCCTGTCATCCTAGCTACTAAAAGGCAGAGATCTGAGGACTGTGGTTCAAAGCCTGCCTGGGCAAACAAGTCCAATTCATCAGCAAAAAGCCATAAACAGAGCTGGGATTCAAATGGTAGAGCATCAACCTCCAGTACAAAAGCCAAGCAAGAGTAAGAGGCCCTAAGGTCAAGCCCCAGTACTGGTGCATGTGTGTGTACACACACACACACACACACACACAGAGCTGTGTGTTACCCAGCCTGAAACTTTCTCCTTGAGGTAACCAAAAGCCTGACTATGAACCCCAAAGATGTAACTAGAAGGCTGTACTGTGAATCTCCAAGCAGCTTGCTTGTGGGACATGTGTATGATACCTAGGGCCAGCTCCTCACACCTCTGCAATTGCTGCTTAGAGCTTTGTAGTCACACATTTGGATTTCAATTCCAGCTCCACCAAGGTTGGATAAGTGGCTTTACCTCCCCAAGCCTCGGTTTCCTTCTCTTTAAGACAGTACCATTACCTCCCAAGGGCCTGTGCCAGTTCCATGGGTTGCTGACTGGTGTAAATAAATGCCATGGCCGGTGTTTGTAGGTTGTCTGATCAGGCGCTGGGTTCTAGACCCAAAGCCTATCCCTGGCCTGTGGCTCCCCTGCTCTGCCGGTTGCTGGCACCCAGGAGTCCAGGGAGATGTGAGGTCACTGGTACCAGGTGAGTCCCGAGATGCCAGTGTCCAGCTGTCACCCCAGCCCTAAGGGCAGAACTTCATTCCCCAGATTCCTTCCTGGCAGGAGGCATGGCTGGGTGGTGAAAAATAATTGCTGCTCCCACACTTCCATGGCTTCCCCTTGAGCATCACCTGGTGATGCTGGCTGGGGTGGGGCCTAGGAGCTCCATTAGCTGGGGAGGGAAACTGAGGCTTGGGGCCTCCACACGCCCCGCTGTGAGGTGGCTTCCCGGGCCTCCCCTCTGGAGCTTCTGCTCTGGGAGGCAGCTGTGTGGAGGCCATGTGCAGTGCGCCTGGCCTTCCAGCTTTCCCCCTTTTATAGCTAGGGCAGCCGACCCAGAACAGGGTGCGAGACCTGCACCATGTTCTTAGCACTGCCTGTTCTCTGGCAAGTGGTATTTGGCTTTATTCATGGTCATGACAAGGGGGGAAAAGCGTCTTGATTCAAAATATTGCACAAGCACCCCTAATCTGAATAGCTGAAATACTCCAAAATCTGAATGGCTGAAATGCTTCTCCCCAAATTTTTTCCCTCTTGGCACTAGTGTGAGATTAAAGCCAGGGCCTCCTGCTTGCCAGGCAAGTGCTCTGTCACTTGTCACGCCCCCAGCGTTTCTGGTTTTTCCGATGGTGCCTCATGCTTTTGTTCAGGCTGACCTGGGCTGTCTTCCCACCTACTTTCACCTGCCAAGTAGCTGAGGTTATGAGCATGACTACCATAGCTGGCCCCAAAGCCCCAAGCTTTTTGAATGCCTATGCGATGATGCAGGTAGAAAATAGGGCTTCCACACCTGACCCCACGTGACAAGTTCAGCCCAAATCCACGTGATAAAAGTACTGTATAAAACTACCTTCAGAGCAAGTCAGGGAAGCCTGTGACTACAATCCTACCTACACAGGAGGCAGAGACTGAATCACAGTCCAAGGCCAGTGAAGACCCCATCTCAACCAGTAAGCTCGATACAGCGCGCATGCACGCTGTCTTTCCAAGTCTGCAGGATTGCCTGGCTCAAATGTAAATGCAAGACCTGATCTGAAAAGTAATGGCAGCAATAAAAGGGGGTGGAGGCATGGCTCAGCATACAGTGACTGTCTACTCCTGAGTCCAAACCCAGTCCAAAAAAACCCCACCACCTTCTGTGGCTGAAGCCCAGTGCCACCCAGGCAGCCGTGGGCAGCGGGGTGGAGCTGGACTGAGATGCCCCGCTGCTGGCCAGTGCTTCCGTTGGTGACCCCTCCTTTGTCTTCTTGGCAGGCCTGCTTCCCCGGAAGCTTTGTGCCAACCCAGCAGCTCCTATCCTGAACCAGGAGGGGGATGGAGAGTTGGGACCACGTGCCAAGGCGAGGAAGGCCATGGGCATCCGCAGACTGCACCCTGCACCGGGCTCGTGACTTCCTGCTGGTGTGATGTTTACAGGAACGCAGCCAGTTTGCCTGTTCTGCATTTCAGCCCCTCGCCCGTGTCCCCCATGGGAGCAGACACCTCCTACTGCAGCCCCAGTGGAAGTGGACTTAGCAGTTCAAGTGCTTGTTCTTCCTTAGCTTGGTAGGGTTGGGAACCCAGGCTGCAAAGGCTGCCGATGTATATTGGCCAGAAATATATTTTTGAAAATGTGAGTCACATCAATACTTGACTTCGATCAACCTGTTTAAAGCAATATTTAGGAGGCTGACTTGTTTCCATTAAAAATGTATGCAACTGGCTTTTGGTTTTTCTTTGAACTTTAGAAGAAGGGACCTCGTGATAAAGGACAGGTGGGCCGGAGGCCTCCTAGTCGAGACCCAGTGGGATTTACAGTCCATCCTGGAAGGCTGGCATAGGAGCCTAACTGGCCCCTGCCAAGCTTCTGCCTGCCTGCCACCCCACAGACAGCCCTGGGGTGTGGTGGGAAAGGCCTTGTGGCCACGTGGAAGTGGCCTGAATTGCACAGAGACTTCAGGCGCAGGTGATGGGAAGGAGGGGAGCACAGGGGGTGTGGGTTGGCCTGAAGCCTCTCGTTTGTGGAGCAGGCCTTGCACGTGCACCAGGGTAAGGCAGTGTGCTGAAGGGGGGCGGGCATGGTGATGCCTGTCTGTAGTTTCAGCGTTCAGGAGACCGAGGCAGGAGGATCTTTAGTATGAGGTCGGTCTGAGCTCCATAGTGTGTTCCAGACCAGCTTGGCAACAGAGCCAGATCATGACTCAGGCCCCACGCCTGTCCTCCTAGCTACTCAGGAGGCTGAGCTCTGGGAATCATGCTTCAGAGCCAACCCTGGGCAGAAAGAAACCCTGTCAGTCTCTTACCTAGAATCAGCCAACAAAAAGCCAGACGTGGAGATGTGGCTCAGAGAAGTAACTTATGTAAGGAAGTAGGGAGCTGGGCACAGAGGCCATGAGGGCCATCTGGGGCCTGGGCTGCTGACCCACACAGGCCAAGAGGCCTTTGCATGACTACAGCCTGGATCCCAGCGGCCCGGCTGACGCCCTGGGCACAGGGGAGCCGGCCCCGTGAGGCCTGCCCCGCTGCACATGCGCTCAGCCCTGACAGGCAGGCGACTTCATTCACATTAAACCCAGCACAGCAGGTACCCCAAAGGGAAATCAAGGCATAAAACCCAAGGCCACACCTGCCGGCCAGGTCTGAAAGGGAAGATGTGGGAGATGGGCCGGCCATCTCCTGCCTCCAGTAGTGTACTGTTCTCTGCTTCCTGGCTTTGGTCCAGTGTTCTGGCCAGACCTAGCAGCTGCCATGGAACCCCATCGTTATTTGGGGACCAGCAGGCCAGGGCGGTCATGGGTCCCTTCGAGTGCAAGCGGGGCCTGTCGGGGTGTCTGGCTGGGGTCAATGATGATGGACAACGTGCGCTTGCCAGGCTGAGGCCTAGGCAGGCAGGCGTGTGGCTGCCTCGGTCTCTCGCTCTGGCCTGCCCGGGACTGCTGGAGTGCCCTCACGGGGAAGGGCTCCGCCTCCAGCGCGACCTGCAGAGCCTATCAGGTGCCACCTCCTGCTGGGGCTCAGAGCAGCTGAGCAGAGCTGGCATCTGCCTGGGATCAAAGGAGTCTGGCGCCAGGCTAGGTCTGCCGGCAGAGCCAGACGTGGGTCCATTCTGCAGCTGGGCAGCGCCGACGCTGAGCCAGTGGGGACTGAGAGCCAGGAGGTTCACAGGACAGCGCCCAGAGAACAGCCAGCCGTGCGTGCGAGTCCTCAGGTCAAAGTCCAGTGTGGTCAGTGCCCTGAGAGAGAGGCAAGGCAGGAGCTTCGGGAGGGGGGCCTTGGCACTGGCGGGGAGTGACTATAAAGAACACAGGGAGAGGGGACAGTCGTCTTCCTAGGGGAGCGGGAAACTCAGAGGTCAGCAGTAAATCCAGGACCAACAAAAGCAGCCAAGAGGCCAAACAGCAGCAGGAATGACTTAAGTCAGAAGGAAGGACTTCCCAAGCCAGGAGCCAGTGGCTCATGTCTCTATAATCCTAGCTACTCAAGAGGCTGAGATCTGAGGATCATGGTTCAAAGCCAGCCTACGCAGGAAAGTGCATGAGACTCTTATCTCCAATGAATTCCCTCCCTCAAAAAAAAAAAAAAAAGCTGGAAGTGGCTCTGTGGCTCAAAAAGTAGAGCACTAACTTTGAGCAAAAGAAGCTCAGGGACAGTACGCAGGCCCTGAGTTCGAGCCCTAGGACCGGGTAGAAGAAGAAAAAAAGAGGAAGGACTTCCTGATCACAAACAACAATAGAGGAAGTCAGGACTTTGCATGCCCAGCTGGGCTTGTCCTCCTCCAGTCCCTCAGCCTGACCGTGACCAACAGCCTGGGAGCCTGGAGTCCCGGGAGCGGGGGAAGAGCTGCAGGAGCCGGCTGGAGACAGGAGACCCCTCCACGTGTGTGCGGAGCCCAGGCCCCGCCTCCCCGAGGCCCCAGCCCTCTCTGCCTGCGTTCTGAGCTCCGGCAACCCGGGGCCCTCCCCTGTGGTGCCCTCCCCGGGACCCCCGTCACCTTGTTCAGGGCACAGCCAGGTCATCTCAGGCTGATCCGCGAGTCCAGTTGCTGCAAATGTTCCTGGACGCCAAAGGGAATGGTAGGTGTCCACATGCTGTGGGGATGGGAGCCGGTACCAGGTAAGGAGGGGGGTCACCCCATTCTTCCTCCCACCCAGCCCAGAACCCCCTGGAAGGCCACAGACTGCGGTGGGAGCAGAAGGCAGAGGCCTATGAGACCAATGGTCCTTTTCCGGTTACTGACTTGCTGTGGACCTCAAAGGTATTCATGACTGCTCTGTGCCTACCTCCTCACGTATAAAATGGGTCTACAAGGCCCATCCTTCCGGGCAGAAGACACCGTGAGTGAGTAGCTGAGAGGTATCTGAAGCAGTGTCGTCAAGCACGGCAGAGCACACATGTGAGCCCGGCACGCAGAGGCGGAGGCAGGGAGATAAAGGCTAGCTCTGACAGGGAGGCCCTGTCTCTGAAGCAAAACTTAAACAAAAGGGCTGGGGGCCTGGGCCAGAGTATAGAGCAAATGCTTAGTATTCAGGAGGCCTTGAGTTCAATCCCAGTACCACACCAGAGGAGATTTAAAGTGCTGGTGTCAGGGTTGGACAGGAGACACTGTGGTGACACATTGGTGACAGGATTCTGGCTCTTCAGGTCCATTCCTTCCCCCTCTGTACTGTCACGCAGAACGTGCAATACCAATCCCTACCTGAAGGGGCGCTCTGATTAATCAGAACATTTACTTAGTATACGATTTTTCTTATTGCATAATCAACAGAACATTCAGTAAGACCTTTGATGGTATCTCCAGTTAACCAGAAAAACGCTAGAGCAGGATTGGGAGTTCTAGGCCAGCCTCAGTCATCCCGGGGCTGGCACAGCCCTGTCTTGAACTACACAAAACCCCCTAAATGGTGTGCGAGCTGCATGCAAGCGCAGCCCTCCTGCCTGGGAAGGGGCAGCGGGGTGGTCAGCGCACCCCGGGAAGCACTGAGGAGGAAGTGAGTGCCGTCCTGACTAAAGCTCGCAAAGCCCGGGGTACACGCCGCCCCGCCCCCGTCTCCCAGGTGGAGAAACTGAGGCCAGCAGCGCACCCTGACCGCACACGGCCCTGGGGCCAGCAAGACTCACGCCAGCGTGTGCAGGTGGGGGCACTTCCTCAGGCTGGCGGCCAGCTGCTGGGCACCCACAGCTGTGAACTTGTTGTACTGGACACTGGGGAGAGGAAGCAATCCTGAGGCCTGGCCCTGGGACCAGCCCTTCCCTTGAGGCCCCTGGAGGCCCCAGCCCCCCCCCCCAGCTCAGTCCCCCGCACTCACTCCATCACCCGCAGGGACTCCATGTCGGGGAGCACGCGTGCCAGGCTCTCGGCTCCTTTGTCACAGATGCAGTTATTGTACAAGCTGCGGAAGACACAAGGTGGGGAGGACTTGGAGTGCCGGGGGGAGGGCTTGGGGCCCGCTGTAGCGGGGGGGGGGGGGGGCCCCTCCCATGCTGGACAAATCAATTCAAAAGCAAGCAGTGCTATACCAAGATCGACCAGCAGGGGGCAGCACCAGTGCCGGCTGGTGTGTGGGTCACCCTCTCCCACAGGAAAAAGCTTTGTCCTGCATCCACACCCGATCTACCACCGGGGGCGGAGAGCTTCCTCCCGGCCACTGGGATGGCTCCCCCTTTCCAGATGGGAAACGAGGGCCCCAGAACCAGGTGACTTTGGCCCGGGGGCTGCTGGCCCTGTGTCCAGGGCGGGGGCAGCTGGTGCAGTGTGCATCGCCAGGGCAGCCCCAGGGCCTCGCCTGCGCCAGCCGGGGCCCCACTCACCTGAGCCTCAGGAGGGTGGCGGCAAGGGCGGGCAGGGCGTCCGCCAGCTGGCAGGCGCCCACGTCGGTGATGCTGTTCTGGGAGAGGCTGCGGGACACCGCGAGGGGAGGCTGAGGCCCCTGTGTGTGCCTGCACCCCAGCGTCCACCCCCGGGGTGGCCTGCAACCTCAATCGGTAAGACCATAGGTAGGTGACAGATGATATAGTCAGACAGACAGACAGAAAGAGTGAGCAATGACCAGATGGACAGCTGGGTGCCTGTGTGATTGGCGGGAGGGGGAAGGGAGGGTGGCAGGACCCAACGCGAGTTCGGGGCTCCCGTGGGGGGGGGCAGGAGATGCCTGGCGGAGGACTCACTTGAGCGTCTCCAGCGCCTTCAGCCATGGGAAGGTGGCCGAGAGCTGCGCGACGCCCTCGTCCCCGATCTTGTTCTCGCTCAGGGAGTCCAGGCTGGGGGGCATCAGACAGGGGTGTCAGCCAGTGCCCAGGAGCCCCCCGACCCTGCCAGTCCCACCTGAGCCTCCTCCTGCCCTGATCGCTCCCTCATGAGCCTCGGGGAGTAGGCCTCCGTCACCCAGGGGCACCAGCTGGCCGGCCAGGGGACGAGGCCCAGCCTGCAGCCCTGGAGCCCAGCTTGGAACCACACTGTGAGGTGGGGCCCTGCCTCTGCCCCCTCCCCCCGCTCCAGAACTAGAGCAGCGGGGGAGGTCACGGAAGCACCCACGCATTCTCCCTGGGGTGGGCGGGCTGTGCGCGCTGTCCCGAGGGGGGGTTTGGCCCTGGGGCAGGGATGGGGGGTGAGGGGTGGGGGGGGGAGAGTGGGCACTCACTCCAAATGCTGAAGGGAAGAGAAGGCGGGAAGGATCCTCGCCAGCTTCGGGAAGGCCTGGGCACCCAGGACGGGGCCCAATCTAGGAGGCAAAGAATAGGGTCCTTCTTCAATACCACCCAAGGGGGCAGAGACAAGTCAGGAAGGCTAGACTGTGCCCTCCCTCCAGCCCCCCCACCTGCGCCTGCCCCCCCCCACCTGCCTGGAGCAGATCCCACAAAGTTCCCCAAGAGGCCGGCTGGATTCTCGGCCTTCACCCTGCACCAAGGCAATTCTCAGCCCTGGCAATGCCACAGGCGCGCCCCCCCTCGCCCCCAGCCCAGGGCCTTTGCATCTTAATGACAAAGACGACTTTGTGGGACATACATTATGCCAGGCACAGGAAGAGTCTTCTAGTAGCCTTAAGTAAAGACTCTTTTTACCCCACCCACCCCACCCCGCCCTGTTTCATAGCTAGGGAAGCCATGGAACAGAGACTAACTCATACTAAGTCAGAGCCAGAGTTTACATTCAGACTTCATGGGGAACAACAAAAAAAAACAACAATAAGGAGTCTGGCATCAGTGACTCATGCCTGTAATCCCAGCTCCTCCAGAGGTTCAGAGCTGAAGATTGTGGTTCAAAGCCATCCAGGAGTGGAGTGAGTGAGTGAGAACACGGGAGATATTGGTGACAGGGGACCCTGACGGGGACCCATTGGGGTTCTAGCTCTAAGAGGTCCGTGGGGTGCCCACATCCTTCCTTCCTCAGACAGAAGCTTCCAGGGCATCTAGCCTCAGGTGTGGTGGCGTGGTGGCAGGCTGCGCCACCCGCGGCTGCTGCTCCCCGGAGCGCAGTTCCGAGCAAAGCGCACGGTTTATTGGGTTTTGGTTTTTTTTTAAGCCCAAAAGGGCTCTCAGAGACTGTGTGCAGACATTTCCTGTTCTCAGGGATATTTTTATCCCCACACAAAAGTGGCACTTCATCTGCTGTTGAAAACAAAAGCGAGGCCGGGCGCTGGCGGCTCACACCTTCATCCTAGCTACTCAGGAGGCTGAGATCTGAAGATCACAGTTCAAAGCCAGCCCGGGCAGCAAAGTCCGAGAGACTCTTATCTCCAATGAGCCACCAGGAAACTGGAAGTGGCGCTGTGGCTCAAGAGGTAGAGCGCTCGCCTCGAGCTGAAGAGCTGAGGGACAATGACGAGGCCCAGAGTTCAATTCCCATGGCAGAAAGGAAGAAAAGAAAGACAGATAGACAGGAAGGAAGGAAGGAGGGAGGGAGGGGGAGGGGGAGGGAGGGAGGCACCTGGCTTTGGGGGCACTGGGACAGTGATGGGGGGGCTGCCATCCACTGGGCACAGCGAGCAAGCCACTCAGCCTGGCTGGGCCTCAGTTTCCTCATGTGGCCACTGGCATGCCCGGGACTAGGCCCAGCGGCAGGGCCTGGGACCCACACCTCATCACCCGTGGGGGGACAGCTCTTTCTTCCCTTGTCCCCTTTTCTTTCCTCCCCTCTTTTTAAAATTTTGAACGCAGGCAGGCCCTTGGCCACGTTAGCCATGCCTCCAACTCCTTTTGCTCTACCTATCTTTCAAATAGAATCTCATGAAGCCCAGGCCTGCTTCAGACTCCAGTTCTCTTTCCTATGTCTGTGTAGCTGGGATGACATGTGAACCACAGTAGCTGGACTGTTGGTTGAGATGGGGGTCTCAGGAACTTTTTTGGGGGGGGGCCAGGGCTGCACTGAAAATTCCACTCTCCCAAGCTCCACTTCCTAAAGTAGCTGGAATTACAGGCATGAGTTGCTGTACCCTTCCTAGCCAGGATCAAAGACTGAGTTTACATCTTATGAGTGAGCTCAGAGCCAGGCATACATGACTTTGACCACTCTGGGAAACAATTTACTCTCCCTTGGCCTCAGTGTCCTATTCTTACAATGAGGAGATAACGGTTCATCCGGAGAAGGATAGCCTGTGTATGCGTGTGAGCAAGCACACGCGTGTGCAGAGCCAGCCAACTCAGGAATGAGTGGGATGCAGGTGTAACTGGCACTAACCGCTCGCGTCCCACTCTGCCCCTCAAGCCCGGTCCCCGCCAGGCAGGCCCGGCCCGAGGGGAGGAAAGGCTCTGGGAACCCCAAGTCTCTGCTGGCCGGAAACAGCTCCCGGGGCAGAAGGAACCCAAGACCCCAGCCCCCACTCACGCAAACTCCAGCTTCTTCAAGTCTCGGACGGCAGGCAGGTCCCTGGCCGGGTCGTCGGAGCAACGTGTCACCCTGCAGGGAACAGCAGCGGGGACGTCAGGGGTGCAGGCTGGGCCCTGCGCGTGCCCCAAATCCCCCAGGGCAACCGCCTTCCCTGGGCTGCCGCTGACCTCCACCAGGAAGGAGGGCCTCAGGGCCGCAAGGCTCAGGGAGAGGCTCAGAGCAGGCCCTGAGCAGGTCCTGGGCCGCTCAGTGCATGGCAGGCTCCAGCGTGTTTCTGGGCTGCGGTCGTTTTTCAGTACCCGGGGCTGGAACTAGGCGCTTTACTTGGCGGGTCCTTTTCACTTTTACTTAGTTTTCAGGGAGGGTCTCTAGTTTTACCAGGGCTAGCCAGGGATCTTGACCCTCCTTCCTACACCTATCATGTTCCCGAGATTCGGGAATGACTGCCATGTCCAGCTTGTTTGTTGAGATGGGTCTCACTCACTTGCCTGGGGGTGGCCTCAAATCACGCTCCTCGGGATCTCGGCCTCCCAGGCAGCTGGGATGACAGGCCAGATGGTAGCGGGTTTTGAATGGGGAGAGGGGTAGCGCGGCAGCACCTGTGCTTCAGTGGCCACTGCTGCTGAGACCCCAGCCCGGCGGTGCCCAGGGGGAGGGGCATAGAGCCGGGGCACACCCAATCTGCACAGCGTGGGCCCCGCCCATCCACACCCCTCACCTCGGGGTCTGCACCAGGTGGCCCAGGTCCTCGACGTCCTTCAGGGACTTGGCCTTGAAGGGCTCGATGGTGAATTTCTCCTCCGCCGCACAGAGTAGCGGGGTCTCCCCACGCCGCCGCAGCGACTCCCACAGCCCGGTGGTATCACTCAAGGCGGCCCTGTGGAGGGAGGGCCTCAGACCCAGGCGCAGGGACCTTTCCTTCCTCCTCCAGAAACCTTCCAGGACCACTCCAACCCTGACTGCTGCTTCCTTTCTCAAAACTCTCACCGTGGTTTCGTTTCCCCTTTTCCCTTTGGCTACTAGGAAGCTCGCTGCTACATTCTGGGTAAAATATGGCTAGGAGGAAATGGGGGAGCAGTCTTTTTCTCTGGGGAAATATGCTGACGTGTTCAAGCAGATTGGAGGACTTAAATGGGTGCATGAAGGGATTCAGACTTCATTCGGAGGGGAACAGACTATGCTGAAGGGCTGTGGAGACGGGCCTGGGGGCCGAATACAGTGGGGTGGGAGGGAAGAGAACAGGGGTGGAGAGGGCGGTGCGGGGGTGAGGGATGGGGGAACGGAGGGAGGAAACGCAGCCTTCCGAGCCAGACATGACTCAGTGGCTGGTGTGGGGCAGGACGTCACGTGTTGCGGGGAAGAACGCCCCCACCCCGGCCGCTTCCTAAGTGGAAGGAGTCTGTGCACCCCATGTGCACCCCGCCCCGCCACGGCCTGCCCCCACCTGAACCGCGTGACACAGGAGAGTCCCACGAGGCTGCCCAGGCCCGAGGGGTCAAGGCCAGTGCTGCGGAGGTCCAGGGAGAAGTCTCGGCCTGCGGACTCCAAGGCCCTGCCCAGCAGGTGGGCATCGGGGGGCGTGAGCCGGGTGCCCAGGAAGGAGAGGTGTTCGGGGAGCCCCTGCAGCACGTGCTGCCAGATCCCGGGGTCCTGTGCCTCGTGGGCGCAGTGCAGCAGCTCCAGCACCCGCGCCGCCTGCAGCTTCCCGGGCTGGAGCCGCTTCAGGTACCTCGTGAGCACTTTCCGCTTCCTGTCCGCCCCGGTGGCGGCGGCGGCGGCCGGCCCCAGCAGGGCTCCCAGGCAGCGGGCGCGAGGCTGGAAGAGGAGGCCAACGAGGAAGCGCGGGGCGCCGGCCAGCCAGTTGTCATAGGGTCTCTTCTTCCTGGGTGTGAGCGCCAGGTACTGCGGCAGCTTCTTGTCCTTGATGTCGCTGCTCTGGGCCAGCCACAGGGCCCCCAGGAAGCAGTGCAGCGGGAAGCTGGCAAAGGCCAGCCCGGCCTCCACAGCGCCCGGGGCGGCCCGCACCAAGCCCCGGGCCACGGCCCACGTCCTGACCTCGGCCGAGGGGAACTGGTCTTCCCGCAGGGTGCTCTGGTGCCTGCGGCCCAGCTCCCAGGCCAGCTCGGCCAGGCTGGCCAGGGCCCCCGGGGGGCTGTCCCTGGCGGCGGGGCCCACCAGGCCCACGTAGAGTCCCGTGAGCGTGCAGGGCAGCTGGGCCTCGGCGCCCGCCCGCAGCAGCACTTTGGAGAGCTGGCACACGGCTTGGCACACGGCGGGGTTGTGCCCGTGGCTGGAGAGAAATGGCTGCTCCCTCAGAAGCACCAGGGCCCTCTCCTGGTCCTCGGTCGCCCCCGTGTCCTCAAAGTATCGCCGTAGGTAAGTCAGAGCCTGCTCGGCGGAGAAGCCGGGCACCTCGAACAGGGCGTCGGCCTTGCTCAGGCACTGCGCCAGGCGGCCCCGGGGCCGCGCCGTGAGGACCAGCGTGCAGCCCCGCAGCAGCTTCCCCTGGAACAGGCCGGCCAGCAGCCCGCGGAAGGAGCAGGGCTCGGAGCACACGGGTCCACACGAGCCGTCCTGCGCTTCGAGCTCCTCGAAGCCATCCAGGATGAGCAGGACATGGTTGGACCGCCTCACAATATGGCTGAGGATCCTGTCGTCCAGGGCTTGTGCGTGCAGGCCCGCGGGGCAGAGCAGATCCTGCAGGCGGTACGTGGTCCCCGGACGGTCCAGGCAATGGCAGGGGACGTGGAAGACGAAGTCGTACTGGGGGAGCTGGCCGCACGCCCAGGCCCTGCTCACTGCCCGGGCCCAGTGGCTCTTCCCCACGCCGGCTTTGCCCAGCACGGCGATCACGTGCGTTTCTCGCGGCTGTCGGCGGTCTCTGGTGGACAGCAGCACCTCGGCCAGACCCCCGTGGGCCGGCTGTCGCTCTGCCCAGTCCAGGGTAGCCAGCTCCCTCTCCTGGCTCTTGTTGCTGCCCTTCTCCAGCCTGGCCCGCACCAGGTCCACGTCCACCAGGAGGCCATCCAGGCCCGCAGGCTCAGCCTGGTACCTGTCCCGGAGAGAGCGGCAGAACTGCTCCACGGGCCCTGCCGAGGACAGGGGGGACGTGGTGTCAGAACCGGAAGCGCGTGGACAGCACCGCCCGCCACCTTCCCCTGCCAGCTCCTCTTGCTCCTCTCAGTTTTCATGGATAGTGCATTCCTTCCTTCGTTCATATTTTACTCATCCTCGGCCACTCCTGGTTTGGGGGAAGGTTCTGGCACTTCTAGGATTTGAGCTGGGGTTTGCTAGGCAGGCACTCTACAACTAAGCCATGTCTCCGACGCTCTGGCCCTGTGTTTCATCGATTATTATTATTACTGTTATTACTAGTCTTACATGAGTTGGCAGTACTGGAGTTTGAATTCAGAGCTGGGCACTTGCTAGACTGGCACTCTACTACTTGAGCCACGTCTCCAGCCCTCGTTTTTTGTTGCTTGTTTTGGAGATGGAGTCTAGAAAAGTTTTCTGCATGGAAATGTGTGTGTGTGTGTGTGTGTGTGTGTGGAGACCTCAAATCAAGATCCTCTAGATCTCAGCCTTCCCAATGAGAAGGGGGGGTCACAGAATGAGCCCCCGGTGCCTCGCTCTGGTTTACTTTTGAGATAAGGTCTAGCGTCCCACCCAGCACACCGGAGCGGCCATCTGCCTCCTCCAGGCCTTCCTGTTATTGTTGGGATCATAGGTACTTGTCACCACACTCAGCCTCCCCTGATGAAGATGAAGTCTCAAGGACTTTCCTGCCTGTGCCAGCCTGGAGCTGAAATCCTCCTCCTCTCAGCCTCCCATGCCACCCAGTGTGGCAGGCCCTCGCCTCTCTACTCAGATAGGTAGAGAAGGGCCTCATCAGCTTTTCTGCCCTGGCGTCTTTCCCTCTGTGTGTGTGTGTGTGTGTGTGTGTGTCTCCCCTTCCCCCGTATGATTCTCCTGCCTCAGCAGCCTGAGTGCCGCAGTCACAGAGGTGCGCTTCCATGCCTGCTCACCATTCTTATTCCCTGCTGACTCCTTGCCTACTCCCATCGCTCTGCACCCATGGACTTCCTTCATCTACTTGCTCTGACAACAACCATCCCTCCTCTGTTCTCTCAGCCCTGCACACACCCCCACCACACAACCAAGGCCAGGGCCTCTCAGGTGCGAGGGCTCCTGAGGGGCAGGGTCTCCGCACCTGCTGCTCAAGTGAGTGACAGCATGAATGCTGAAATGATGGCAGTGAAGTCAACAAGCGACAATGAGAGGGACTCAGCCAGTCAAAGCGGAGTAAATGCTGGGTGAAGGAGCCAATCAGAAGTGAGCAAGCACTGGTTGCATGAGCCCCTCAGGGCTCACAAGCACTATGTGAATCGGCTAACCAGAGCTCAGCAAGCATGGCTTGAAGGAGCCACATGAAGCCAGATTTGGGTTTGGACAGAGGGCGCCCACCACCACTCACCGGGCCATTTTGGGAGACTGACAGAGACCTCTGCAGCCCCTTGGTGTGGGGAGGGCGACATGTCATCCTCTGTAGAGAGAGAAGATGGTGGCATTTAGGGCTGGGGGGGGGGCCTCCAGCCAGCCTTGAGTGTCCCAAGGGCAGAGCCCAAGTCTAGGCCACAAGGTGATGGCCTGGCCATGGCTGGCCTCTTTATTGCCAACAGCTCTACTCTCACAACTTGTTCTGAAGGTTTGAAAAACCCCAGCACTGGCATAAGAAGTGGGATGTGTAACCTCTGAAGACGAGCCCCGGGTCAGCTTTCTGCTGGAGGCTGCACTGTCTCACCACACGGTGTCGCCCCAAACCCATCCACACCTTCTGCTCTAGAGGCCTTCCCACTGGTCGCCCCAAACAGGAGCTGCCTCTTAATGCAGGCAACTCAGTCTGTGGAGCCTCCGGAGGCGTGGCCCGCCCCAGAACCCAGCCCTGCTTCCTACCTGTCACACCTGCACGGGAGGTCAGCGCTGCTTCAGGCATGCTGGGCAGGTCGGCCGTGGATGGAGCAAAGGGGCTGGTGGAGCCTGGCCGCTCTGGGGACTTTGGGAGGCTCTGAACAGGAGGACCAGGGCAAGGAAATACCTGGCTGGCCTGGGGTATGTCACCTACATTGAAAGTAGACAAGGTATGAGAGCCACTGGGGACCCAAGCAGAAAGCCACTCGGGTCCACCCTCATCTCAAGCAAGCTGTGTGGCTTGGCACACCCAGAGGGAGAGTTCCCAAGGAAGGCCTCTCAAGACAAAGCAGAGGAAAGCGCTCTGGAGTGACGGCTGGCTCCCAGAGCCTCAGGGTTCCCATCTGTGAGATGCACACAGCACCTCACAGGGCACGCCAGGCTGACGCTCCTATGGTGTTCTTCCTGCTCATCTCGCTGCAGGTCAGGAGCGATTCCTTTCTGCACTCACAGAACATCAAAGGACATTCTGACCTGAGCAGAAGCTTTTGCCCACCTCAGCCAAGAGCCTGGACGTGCCTTCCCTGCATTGCCTACAACTGTCAGGGTGTGGCAGGTTAGCTGGGGCCATTTTACTGATCTGGGGTGGGGAAGGGGCAAAAAAAAAAAAAGACAAATCAGAGAAACCTTGCTGTGCAACCTTGCACAGCAAACTGTTCACACTGGCATACTAAAGGAGTTAATTCTTCAAGTATCTCTTTTTGCTTAGATTCTTTTTTGGGGGCGGGGGTGGTGGTCATGGGGCTTGAACTCTGGGCCTGGGCACTGTCCCTCAGCTCTTCAGCTCAAGGCAAGTGCTCTAGCATTTGAGCCACAGCATCATTTGTGGTTTTTCTGGTGGTTCATTGGAGGTAAGAGTCTCATGGGCTTTCCTGCCTCCTGAGTAACTAAGACTATAGGCATGAGCAACCTATGCCCAGCTGTTGCTGGGCATGTGTGGATGTCTCAACTTGAAAATCGTGTGGTTTCCTAAAGGTCAGGCATCACACACCCAACCACCTCCGGGAGCTACATGGTACAGTTCTGAGTTTGGGGAAATGGAAATAGAGGAAGGTGTGCTGGGGAGGAAGAGTCACGAGAAGGATGGGGGAGAATAAGATCAGAAAATCAGCTGACGTGGAGGAGGGAGAGGTTGAGGGACACACACACACACACACACACGCGCGCGCGCACATACACACTCCTCACCATGATAGATAAATATCCCGGAGATGTTTGTGCCAGACTCTGAAATTTGCCAGCACCCCTGGGGCAGGGCAGGGAGAGTTGAGATGAACTGGAAAGGTCCGGCAGAAAGATGGAAGCAGTTCATGGAGGATCCGGAGGGGAGCGCTGCAAAAGACCAAGGCAGTGAGGTGGGGTCTTCATCATTCTCTTTTGTGACAATGTGCTGGGCATCTGACTCTCACTGAGAGCTCTGATTTTTCCCCAAGAACCACAGCTGTGCCTATCTTGCCTGGGAAGGTGATCCCAGGCACCCAGCACTCAGTAGCTGGTTGGCCGGAGACAAGGCATCCTGTGGAGAGGGCTGGTAGGTGAGCTCCCCAAGTGGTGGAGATTCCCCCAAACATACCTGTCAGTTGGACAGCTCCCTCCAGGGGTGCCTGGCCTGGTACTGGTTCCTGGCTGAACAGAGCAGGTGATGGGCAGAGCAGGGGAGAGTTGCTCCCTACTGGCCCTACCAGGAAACTGCCAGTCAGGATGGGCACAGCAGGTGTCTCAGCTGTGGGGGGAAAGGGGTAGTGTTGGGGGGACACACCTGGAGGGGGCAGTCAAAGGAAAAGCCTGTCTTTTTTTTTTTTTTGCCAGTTCTGGAGTTTGAACTCAGGGCCTGGACACTGTCCCTGAGCTCTTTTGCTCAAGGCTAGCACTCTACCACTTGAGCCACAGTGCCATTTCTGGCCTTTTCTGTTTTTGGTATTGAGGAATAGAACCCGGGGCTTCATGCATGCTAGGCAAGCACTCGACCACTAAACCACATTCCCAGCCCACCTGTCTCCTTCTTGACCTACTGATCAGTGGCTATTCTGAAGAAAGCCCCAGCTAGGACTTGTGACTGGGTGCTGGGTGCCCCTGACTGGGAACACCCCACCTCTCCTAACCAGTTGATGAGTCCTTGCAGGGCTTCAGCTTTAGATGCTGCCTTCCTGTCAGATCCAAAGCAACCCAGGGCCTGTGACAACCTCCTCATCACCGTGGGTGCTTTAAGACCAGGCTTCAAAAGCCTTCTGCTTACTGCTAGGGCTGGGCTGCTACCTTTGCAGTAATAACTGGGGGTGAAGGGAGGAAGAGGAGGAGGATGCACCTGGTGGAGATGGTGGGCATGGGGTGAGACCAGGGCAAGTCCTTCTGCCTTGAAGGCCTTAAGAAGAGGCTGGGTGGGAGAAGCGAGGTCTCCCCTCCGCTGGGGAACCACACCTGGCTGCAATCCTGCCCTCTCTGTGTGGCTGGGCCATCTTCAACTAGAGACTTCGCCTCTCTGGGCTGCTTGTGCCAGCAGCAGGCCCAGCCTGGGGCGGGGGGGGGGTCTCCTCACCTGGCTTCCTGCGCTTCGGGTCCAGGGGCTGCTCCTCCGGGAGGGCTGAGGAGGGAACATGGTGGTCAGAGCCGGCCACGGGGGTCCCACAGCCCCGGCAGGCTGGCGGGGCCTCCCTGTGCCCCGGTGCGGGGGTCCAGGGAGGGCCAAGGGCGGGAACGCGCTCCCGGGTGGAAGCTCACCAGGGGTCAAGGCCGGAAAGCCCCGCCCCTTCCGGCTGCCACCCAGCGAGCCCTAAGGAGGGCGCAGTGAAGGGCGGGGCTACAGCCGGAAGTACGTACAGGCCGTACAGGCCGGAAGTGTTCGTAACCCAAAGGGCTGCACGTGCCGGAAGTGCTCAGATCCAAAATGTTGCACGTGCCGGAAGTGCTTGTACCCAGAGTGCTGCGCATGCTGGAAGTGCCGAGGCCAGGAGTGCACGTGCCGGAAGTGCTCAGATCCAAAATGTTGCACGTGCCGGAAGTGCCAAGGGCAGAAGAGCCTAAGGCCGGAAGTGCATCGGGAAGCGCTTGCACCCAAAGTGCTGCCTTGTGCCCAAAGTGCAAAGGTCGGCAGTGCTAAGACCAGCGGTGCACATGCTGGGAGGGGGGAGGGAGGGGGAGGGGGTCGGTCCTGGAGTGGACCCCCGGGGTTGCCACCTGTGATCTCCCAGCCGTGTTAAAGGAAGAGAGCCGCTGTGTAGAATCGAGCAGGTGAAATGTGTCCATTTGCAGAAGAAGAAATGTAAAAAAGCAAGCCAGCTTCTAGATGCACAGAATATCAATGGCAAGGCAGAAAGGACACGGGTGGCGTTGGCCACCTTGAAGAGGGACCGTGAGAGACAGGGACCGGAGGAAGATTTGCTCTCACTGAGTATGTTTTGCAGTTGACATCTTTTAGCATGTATCTGAATCATGGGTTGCATGGTAAATACATAGACACCAAGGTCACAGGTGGCCGGGCATAGAGGAGCCCTCCGATTATCCTACTTTACATACATTGCCACTGAGCGATCGGGGTGTTACCGCACACCAGGCACTGTACTAGATGCTGAGGGTACTAATAAGCGTGCAGGAACTATGTAGAAGGCAATCAGTAAAACAGCTCTTATCACAGTGACCACTACAGAACTGTAATACTCCGCGTGGAAGTGTGGTCAGGGAAGGCTTCCAAGAGGAAGTGGCCTAATGGATCTCATGGGAGCCAGCCATAGGGAGAACTGGGAAGAAGGGCACGGCAGGTAGTGAGAATGGTGTTGGAAAGGCCCTGCAGTCAGGAAGCCCTGGGAGGTGGGTAGAAGAAACTCAGTGAGGCTGGAACGCGATGTTCCTCTGTGGTGAATCAGAAGTGGGAAGGGTCTGATCTCGTGGCTGGATGCTGTGGGGGAAGTTCTAAGGAGGCAGGGAGGCTGGGAAGAGGCTGAGAGATACAGGCCCTGGTCACACAGTTCAGGATTGCACTCAACTCTTGCCACACTTGTGCTTGAAGAGTCCTCCCTCAGACACCAGGTGAATGACCATTCAGTGTGAAGGAGAAGCCAGAACTTAAAGGCCAGACAACCAGGGCTGATCCCAACCAGTGGCCAGGCTTCCTGAGCCATCTCTTTACTCCATGGATCACTACTAACCAATGGTAAACTGAGGCAGCAGGGGTCCCAACTCCAGAGGAGGTGGGCAGTACTTCACAAACGAGCAACTGGGAGCCTGAGCAGGTTCTAAAGCCAAGGAAGGGGCCAGGCCGGGCTGGGCAGGGCCTTACTCACATCGTTTCTGATTTCGCTTTCCCACTTCGGCCGGCACCTCTACGCTCTCACATGTTCCCTCGTCTAGTCCAATGTGCTCTACTGCGGAAGAGAAACCAGAGGGATCTCACAGCCCTGGGGGGCTGTGACAAGCCACCATAGCCCATGTCTGCAGAGGAGTGGTGATCCGATCCACAGTGCGTCCCAGGATCAGGAAGGAAATGCAGGGCCTCTCCCCAACTTACTGAAAATGTCCTTGCTCAGGCCCTCCATCTGGGAGTCCTGGAACACATACTGGTCCAGTTCCGCTGACCAGACAAGGAAACACATAGTCAGTCAGCAAGTCTCCCAGAACCCTACTGTGTGCCAGGCCTTGAGTTATACGTCAGGGAGCTGTATCTCTACAGGCCTGGCACACAGTGCGGGCTCGATGCATGTCTCTGGACATTTATTTATTTGTCAGTTGGATTAAACTCAGGGCCTTTGCACTTGCCATGCCTCCAGCCCCTTTTTGCATTGGTTATTTGTCAAGGCAAGGTTTGGCTTGACAAAGGCAAGGTTTTCTCTAGGCTGCCTGGATGGTGAGCCTCCTGTTGGTTAAGATGGAGTCTTCTGGGCTTTTCCCCCCCAGCCTAGACTCAAACCATGGTCTCCCTGATCTCCATCCCCCCCAAGTAGCTAGGATTACAGGCATGAGGCATGGTACATGGCCACGAAAACTCTCCTGCAGACAGAAAGCAGTGCAAAGCAGAGCTGTTAGAGTTGGCATGGGGTTCAAGTTTCAAATTCCACCTCTATTCTCCATTGGTCCTTACTATCTCATTGGCAACCCTAGACCAGTTCCTTAACAGGTGTGGGGCCCAAGTTCCTCATGTGTTCAGGAAGAATACATAGCGCGGAAGAATACATAGTATGGAATGGTGATGGCTAGTCACTGTGCGTCTGAGGCTTTCAGCAGGGTAGCTAGCAGGCACTCCCTAAACGGTGGATGATTATGACTCAGAGCCAATGGGAAGACAGGAGTCATGGCGGAGCAAGGAGTGCATAGGGGCAATCAGAGAGAGCTTCCTGGAGGAAGAGATCCTAGAGGGAAGCCTTAACAGACAGGGCAGAGTATGTGGGGAGAAGAGTGGAAGGCTTAGTGGGAAGGAGGAGACAGGAGGAGGCAAGGTGTTCAGGATATGTTTCAGAAATCGAAGCACAGGTGATGGTGTAGATGTGTCACGTTGGGGCAAGTTCGGGCTTGATGTGAGGGGGAGCCACGGAGGATGGGGGGAGCTGAGGCCCGGAGTCGGGGTGAGGCTGGGGACGGTGGTGGAGGCCGTGGGGTGGCCCCCCCGACGCCTAGCAAGTGTTTTCTCAGCAAATGCCTTCTCTAGGTACTTGGACCCCAGGCTTCACAGTCATCTTCCAAATAGCGGGGATGGTGACCCCCATTTAACACACGGACATGGTAGAGAGCTGTATTTGGGGTACCGAGATGACTGCTCCGGGCTGGGGAAGCTTTCCTACCAATGTTGGCGTAAGCCTCCCCAGCCTCTTCATCCTCTTCTACATCACACAGCAGCCTAGTGAACTGGTCGCAGTTGATGGTTTCCGGATCGGCTTCTGGGAGTGAGAGAGAGAAAGCCTTTGGAATGGAGAATGGCTGAGGCGGAGGGTGGAGGCGCAGGAGCTGTCCCTGGTGCTGACCAGAGCCTGGCGCCGGGTTCCTCCTTGGGTGGGGCGTTCTGTGGCAGCAGGCTGAGGGGTGGGGACAGATGGACGAGGCCGGGGGGAGGGAGGCCCACCTGAGCACAGCTCGATCTCTTCTCCAGCTAAGTCCATCTGGTCACAGATGTGGTAAAGGCATAAGGGGTCTGTGTCACTGTTGAGAAGCTCCAGGTACCCGCCCTCTGGCAGGCCCACCTCCATGGTGCCTGGCTGCCCACTGCCTGGGAAGAAAGACACACCCAGGATCTCACAGCGGGCTGGAGAGATGCCGAGAATCAACACCCACAGCTGCTCCCAGCCGGCCAGGGCTGGAGGCTGGGTTCTCTTTCCGCACCTCCTTTCTGCTCAGGGCGGTGGAAGAGGAGCTGGAGCTGCATCCTGGCTGGAAGGCGTTAGACAGGTTCCTGACCCTCTCTGGGCTTCAGCTTCCCCACCATTAAATCAAAAGCATGAAGCTTGGAAATAGAGCTGCGGCTCAAGTGGTAGAGGGCTAGCCTTGAGCCAAAGTGCTCAGGGACAGTGCCTGGACCTGAGTTCAAGCCCCTGTACCAGCACAAAAAGAAAGGAAAGAAGGGGGGCTGGGAAGATGGCTCCGTGGTAGAGCACTTGCCTTGCGTGCCTGAGGCTCTGGGTTCGATTCCTCAGCACCACATAAGCAAAATGAAAAAAGCCGGAAGTGGCGCTGTGGCTCAAGTGGTAGAGAGCTAGCCTTGAGCTGAAGAGCTGAGGGACAGCGCCCAGGCCCAGAGTTCAGGCCCCACAACCAGATTCCAAAAAAAAAAAAAAAACAACCCAAAAAAAGAAAGGAAAGAAAGATGGAAGAAGGGAAAGAAAGGAAGGAAGGAAGGAAGGAAGGGAAGGGAAGAGGGAGGGGGAAAAGGGAAGAGGGAAGGGAAGGAAAAGGAAGGAAGGAAAGAAGGAAGGAAGGAGCCAGTCTTGTAGTTCTTGTAGGCACGCAGCTAAAGAAAATCTCCTTGTGCCAGGGGGCACTGGCATCAGCCTTCTGGGTTCCTGGGTCAGACCTGTTCACACGCCCTAGCTGTCTGCTTATCATGCTGACATCTGCTTAGGTCTTGGCGTCTGGTGTTCTTCCATCAAAGCCCCATACTGGAACCATCCCCCACCCCCCTGCTTTTGAAGAGTGGGTTGAGGACGGAGATGTCACTGCCCCCTGCAGTCCTTCGCTGCCTGTTGCCTGGCCGTGCTGCCCATAGGTGTGGCCCTTTGGCACCTGGGTGTGCCCCCATGGCGTAGAGCCCTGGATTGGCCCTTCTGGCTCTGCGCTGCTGCAGCATTGGTGCAGGATGGATGGTGGCAGATTTAGATCCCATCCCACCCCGTAGTGGGCTTGAGATCCACAGGAGGGGAGGGGAAGGGCCGGCCTGGTGGACAGAGCAGGAGCCCTAAAGATACAATATGTGGGGAGTCTGGGGTGCCCAGCTCTGCTGCCTCTCACATTAAAAGATGGCTAAGAGAGTCACTGTCTGGGAATGGGGGGGGGCTACAGCATCGCTCCTCACTGACCAGCCTGCTACCTTACCCACCCTCTCCAGTCCCAGCACTCTTAAGAATACTGGCATAGCCAGGCTATGCATAGTGACTCATGTGTGCAATCCCAGTCCAGGCAAAAATTAGCAAGCCCCATCTCAATCAATAATGTGAGCGCTGTGATGCATGCCTGTAATCTCAGTTGTGCAGGAGGCTGTAGGTAGGAGAATCTAGGCCTAAGACTATCTGAAAAATAAATCAGAGTCTGGGCATGTAGCTCAGTAGAAGAGTGCCAGCCTAGCAAATACAAGGAGTGAGTTTGAGCCCCAGTATAGTATTCTCACACACACACACACACACACACACACACACACACACACACTCAACTACTGGCATTTGGCAACTCTGCCTCAGTTAGCTTGCTCATGCCCATGGCAGGAGGAAGTGACCTCAGCGTAGGAAAGCTGGAAATAGAATCAATATTGGTGCCGGTCCCTGACCTTGATTCGCAGGAAGGCGGGGCAGGAGTTGGCTTGTCACAGCCATGTGTTGGCACAGGCTCAACACCGGAGCCCTGACACTTGTGACCTGGGTCCTGCTGGACTTTTGGACGCCGCAGCACCTTCTGTGGCTTCCGGGGTCCCCATCCGTTAGATAAGACGGTCACAGGAGAGAAAAGACTTTCAGCAAAACTCTACGAGGATCTCAGTTCCCTGAGCAGTGGCTCAGTTAAAGGACAGAACCTGGTTTCCCCCACAGGGGCTTCACAGAGAACAGAGTCATATCACAGCTCCCCCCACGTGAGAGAAACCCATCTGGAAAGCTGCATGCTTCCTGACCCCCCCCCAACCTCAAGTTGGGCTGGAAAGCCAAAGGTCAGAGGTTGGGGAGAGAGAGAGGGAGCAATGGGTGGGGACCGGGCGCAGGGGACTCTGGGGCCGTGAGGCCTTTCTCACGCAATGGCAGTGGTGACTTTAGATCCTCCCGCACCTGTCTCAGCCCACGGAATATGCACCGCCAACGGGGAGCCCGGAGCAACCCCCCTCCAGTAGTTTGGGGAGGTGAGGGGTGGACTGCACCACCACACTAAGAACCCACTAGGTGCCGTGGCTCACGCCTGTCATCCCAGCTACTCAGGAGGCTGAGATGGAATGGCTTCATGGGAGACGATTTGGTTTCCTCCCCCCCAAGTGCCACCTGGAAGTCAGAGCCCCACAAAGATAGCAGGTGGCCACCTCCAAAGCCTGGGCAAAGCCCGTGGTGGCTGCAGACGCCCTCCTCCTCCAGAACAAGCTGGGAGATCTTGGAACTCCCAGGCTGGGAACGCAAGGGTAGGGGTGAGGGGTCCCGGGACAGGAGAGCAGGGAGACAAGCTGTAGCTAGGAGACCAGGGATGGCCCAGGCGTTGGAGTGGGCTCTCAGGATACCTGGGTTCTAATCCTGTCCCTGCCAATTGCGTATTAGGAAGGCTTGGCCAAAATGAAGCAAAAACAACTCCCTGGACTCAGTAGCTTTCAGTGGACGATGTTGGAAATCACCCAACCAAGGTGGCTTAAGCCCCAGGTTCCCAACCACTCCTCCCTCCCCCTGCCACACACACACCAAATCCTGGGCCTGGAGCTTAGAGGAGAGCCCTGAGTATGGGGTGGGGCCTGGAGCCTGGGTAGAGCCTTGGGTGTGGGGTGAGCCTGGAGCCTGGGGACAGGGCTTAGAGCGTCGAGGTGGGGCCTGGAGGCTGGGGGCGGGGCCTGGCCTGGAGAGTGGGGTGGAGCCCGGAGCAGGGGGCAGGGTCCAGGGTGTGTGGGTGGGTGGGGGACAAGCCTCTCAGGGACCCTTCCCACTCACGCTGTCAGCTTTCTGGAAACTACAGTTTGGATAGTGACTCTGAACGCTTCTTTTTCCCTTCTATTCCACCCCGGCGCAAAGGCAAGAAGCCCCATTTTCCTTAATCACCCCCAGGTGGGGGCCGTCTTTCCTGTTGAGGACACAGGTGGACCGCCGACGGCTCCCTGCCGAAGGGCGTGCTCTTGACTGCCTGGAGAGAGGCCCTGGGCCTCCTAACCGTGTCGCCCCAAGCCGTGTCCCCCCCAAAGCCATGTCCCCCAAGCTGTGTCCCCCAAGTCATGTCCCCCCAAGCCATGTCCCCCCAAGCCGTGCCCCCACTAAGCCGTGTCTCCCCAAGCTGTGTCCCCACTAAGCCGTGTCCCCCCAAGCCGTGTCCCCCCAGCCGTGTCCCCCCAAGTTGTGTCCCCCCTAAGCCGTGTCCCCCCAAGCTGTGTCGCCACTAAGCCGTGTCCCCCCGAGCTGTGTCCCCTCAAGCCATGCCCCAATTAAGCGGTGTCCCCCCCAAGCCGTGTCCCCACTAAGCCGTGTCCCCCCAAGCCATGCCCCCACTAAGTTGTGTCCCCCCGAGCCGTGTCCCCCCCAGCGCCCATGGGGTGCGGTACTGGGAGGTCTGAAGTACACCAAGCTAGCTTAGTGGCTGCAGTTCTGATTTTCGGGGACACCCGCGGGGACCCACGACCCCCTCCCCAGCCTCTCAGGGTCTCTGTCTCCATTAAGCATGCAGTTTCAGACCCCAAGGGGAGGCGGATGCAGTGTTTTGGGGGAGCCCCCTTCGCCATTCCACAAAGGGGTCCGAGGTGAGGGTATCAAAGTCCTCTGGCCGCCGGGCCGCGGCCGCTCTCGGTCCCTGTGCTCAAGTGCCCGCACCGGCCACCGAGGCCGCCGCCCATCCCGCGTCCCTCCGGGAGCCCCCTCCCGGGGCGCCCTGCAGGTGCGGGGCACGCGGGGCCGGGGCTGGCGAAGCGCGCGTCTGTCCCGCCGCTCCATCCTTGCGTCCGTGTCCCCACACCGTGTCTGCACACTTTCCCGCCAGCCTGTCCCCGCCGCCGCCTCCGGTCCCCGCAGCTCCCTCCCGGCTGCTGCCCGGAGTGGGCCGGCCTGGGCACCCCCATCTCCGGGTCCCCGGGCCCCGCGGCGCGCCCTCGGGCAGAGCTGCCCGCCGCCTCCACTCCCAGCCCCACCTGGGCCCTGCGGAGGGGACCTCGGTCACCTACCGCGCTCCCGGGCTCCAGGCGCGCGCGCGCACGCGGTGCTGCCGGTGGCCTCTGTCCCCCGCCAGCTCCGGGGCTGGGTGAGCTTGGGGCGGCCCGTCCCTAGGCACCCCACCTCCCCACCTCCCTGCTCCCCTCCCCACCTCCCTCCACCCTCTCGCTTTTCTTTCACTTTTACATCTGCACCGCCCCAGGGCTTGAGCCAAGTGGGAGTCGCTGGCGCGCGGGCTGGGCGGCTGCTTCCCACGTGCTTTCTCCGAAGGAAGCGGCTTCGTGGAATCCCAGGCTGTGCCGACTCCACCGCGCGTGCGCTCCGGGTTCTCCTGCCTCCCTCCCCCTTCTCTCCACCTCCCCCCCCCCCGGGTCCGATCTCACAGCCGGGCTTGGGATGGGGGATGGAGGAGGTCTCCATGGTACCCAGCCACTGCTCCCGCAAGGCTCCGTGGCTCCCCAGCCCAGCGCCATGGTGGAGGGCAGTGACACCTGGATCGGAGTCAGTCCTTCCTCCTTGGGAGGTAGGATTCCCACCCCTTCCAACCACGCAGCGCAGCATCAATACCAGGACCATATCTTCCCAGTGATATTCGGTGGTAACACCCACCCTGCTTGACCTCTGATCTCTTACCCTTGAGCCCGAACACAGGATTTCCTCCTTAGCCACTTTATAGTGGAGGAAAACCAAAACACTAGTTAACAACTACTTGAAGGGCACACCACACCCAGCCAGGAGGGCCGGGCATCCAGCCAGCTGCCCCGCTGATAGAGGATGTCAGTGCCATCCATCCATGCTTTCTCCTCCTCTGCTCCCTGGCTTCTGGTTCTCAAATGCCACTTGGGGACTGTGGAAAGGGTGGGTGGCCAGTGACCAGGTCCAGATACTCACCAGCCACACCACAAGGCTGACTCCTGGGGGTTTCCTGCTTCCCCAAAGATAAGCAGAGGTCTCACCCTAGAGAGGCACTCTGTTTATTAAAAGGCAAGACCCAACAGCCACAGGACCTTGGTCTTGGCCTTAACCAAGCCAGCAATGCTCACACACGCACACATACACACACACACCCTTGAAAGTCTGAGCGCTGGCTGACCCCAATGCCCCTTTAGTGGGGGGGGGGGACCGTGGATTTGCACCTTCCTGTAGCTTCTCTCAGAGGAACCTGAACTCTTTGAACTGGCACCCTTCCATTCACAGCAAGGTCTCTGTTCATCCGGCCTGGTGTGCCGGAGACCTCACTCTAAATGAAGATGCATGCTCAGCTCCAACATTCTCCCCACCCAGTTACCTTGGGGTTCAGGCAGGTGGGGCCCCAGAGGGCATGGAGCCAGGCAGCGCATGGTCTGAGACCCGAAGGGAGGAAGTGGTGCCTGGAGTCGGCACCCCTCCCTGTCTGCAGGCCTCCCCCAAGGATGTCTGAAGTCCAGGGCAGCAGCGGGGAACGCATCACTAGCCTGTCTCCCTTCACACAGGTCAGGAGCCCCACAGCCAAGCTAAGCCAGCGTGCAAAGGAAGTAAGCAAGGGACCAACAGAAAACTCTGTCCTTGCCAGGTATTCTCAAACTGTCAGATTTCCTGTGTCTGTATACCCCCTAATTTGCCCACGCTCCCTTAACCCTCTGCGGGCCTCTGATGTTAATTTCAGTTCCTCATTGTGGACCAAATTGGGTGACCACACAAGGTTGCCAGTTGTCTGGTGGTGGGGACCTGGAGCACTCTGACACTCTTGAAGTGACTGTCACCAGGGAGGCACACAGAGGCCAGCTGCCATGTATACTGTTCTCGGCAGAAGGGGGGCAGTAATGTACGGTTAGGCCATACATTCTGCTGGGGTGAGTGGATTCGGAACTTTCCTGTCCTAACCGCCATATACCAAATCACCTTCAATCTCCCTGGAGGTCCCCAGTGGTGCAGACATCTTTTTTTTTACTTTTTTGTCAGCTGTGGGGCTTGAACTCAGGGCCTGGGGTCTGTCCCTGAGCCTCTTTGTGCTCAAGGCTAGCACTCTACCACTTGAGCCACGGCGCCACTTCTAGTTTTTGAGTGGTTCATTGGAAATAAGAGTCTCCACCAGATGGGGAAAAACCAGGTGTTTAAGGATACAGGTGGATCTGATGCAACAATGAGAAGTACAAGTTGTCATGTCCAAAACGAGCTTTACAACGTCGATGCGGGGGAGGGGGTGGAAGGGGGTAGGGGGAGGGGGGAAGGAGAAGGATTGGGATGGGGGGAGGGGGCAGGCTGGGAAGGGATGGGAAGGGTAAACAAAGGAAGAGGCTGCAATGCTTGGTAAGAAATGTACACATTATCCTGCCCATGTAATTGTACCCCTCTGTACAGTATGTTCACAAATAAAATAAAATAAAATTAAAAAAAAAAAGAGTCTCCACCAGGACTTTTCTGCCCCCAGCTGGCTTCGAACCATAACCCTCAGATCCCAGCCTCCTGAGTGGCTAGTTACAGGCGTGAGTCACCAGTGCTTAGCCCAGATATCATTTTTTAACTCCAAGCTATTGAACACACACACACACACACACACACACACACACACACACACAGAATGTGAACTTAGCCTATCACCAGCATGCAGACATGATGCTAAATAATACTGACTCACACAGGGCAGAGTACAGCTTCTGGTCTCCGCTATCCTCCTGATTGGGTAGAGAAAGTCTCTGTCGGTGCTTAGTTTCTGTGGTTTGGAGTGTGTGGGAGGATTCAGTACTAGGGTTTGAACTCAGGGCTTTGCACTTGAGACACACCTTCCACTGTTTTGCTTTAGGCATTTCAAAAAGGTGTCGAATATATATGTGCCCAGACCTGCCTGGATTATAATTGTCCTGTTTATGCTTCCCACATAGCTAGGTTTGTAGCACCACACCCAGCTTTCTTGGTTGTGACGGGATCTCTTAGGCATTTTACCCAAGCTGGCCTCAAACCTCAATCCTCCCGATCTCTGCCTCTTTTGTAGCTGGGATTACAAGTGTGATGTTCTAATGCAGGTCTTCCCTTTTCTTCAAGTCCTCCAGCAGTCAGCAACATCTGGCTAGAAGTGAATAGTGTCGCTCTGTCACCGGGCACTTACTTCCCCTTCATGGTGGGATGTAAAATTTCCTCTGAAAATGAATGACAGACGGGAGCCTTGTACAAGCAGGGAGCTTACAGAACAAGCACAGATTGTCAGGGAGATACTGGACAAATGATGCTTGGGGAGCCTGTATGCACTATTGCTGGAAACACTGCTGGGGGGGGGGCAAGTGTGTGTGACACCACAGCCCTCCCTTCCCATCTGGTCTCCCTTCCCATCCTCCATGTATGAAATGACTGGGTGCCTATCTCTGTAGAGTGAGCATTTCAGAGGTCTCTCAGAGGAAGTAGACAGACAAATGAGAAACATTAAGACTCAATTAGAAACAGTCTTTGATTAAAAGAGCAATGACCCAGGACCTGGTTCCAAACAAAGCAGCTATGTCAGGGTAGAGGCTGGTATGAGAAGGAGCCAGCTTGGGGTACTCTTGGGATGGAGAGATGGGGGGAGAGGAGCAGGGAGGAAGGGTTGATGTGACACGAGGCCTCCTCACTGTCGAAAGACCTCCCATTGCCCAAATGGTGGCCATTCTCCAGAGCCCAGGCCTCCTGGGAGCAAAGTCAGCACTATCCTGACTCCCTAAGCCAGGGGGCTGGAGGCAGCCTTGCCCCGAGGATCCAGATTTCCTGGTCAAGTCAGGATCTGACTACCAAGGAGAGGAGTGCTACATGATCAAGGTGGAGTCCTCCCCCAAGCCCCGAGGAGAGATGGGGTACTAAGTAGATCTTCCAAGTAAAGAAGAAGGAACCAGAATAGCTCACACCTGTAACCCTGGAGACTGAGATCTGAGGGCCGCAATTCAAAGCCAGCCTGGACAGGAAAGTCCCTGAGATTCTCCTCTCCAGCAAATAACCAAAGAGCCAAACGTGGAGGTGTAGCTCAAGTGGTAGAGCACCAGCCTGGAATGAGTGGAGGGTGTGGGTGTCAGTGGTGGTATGGTGGTACACACTGTAATTCCAGCTACTCAGGACGAGGGGAGAGAGGAGGATCGTGTCCAAGCCTGGCCCAAGGCCCAAGGCCAAAGCACGAGACCCTCCCTAAAAGAAAAACTAAAGCCAAAGGGCTGGGGAGGAGTGTGTGTGTGGCAGAGCAAGGATCTCCAGTCCCACCAAAAGAGAAAAGAGGCGAAAATGGGACCATCACGGTGACGGAATCTGTGGAGAAGGGGCTGTGATCAGGTGGGCACACAGGCAGATGGCTGGGCAGGAGGTGGTAAAGACTCAGGTGAGCTGCCCCAGGTAAGGGCCGAGAGGGAACAGAAAGCCCCAAGGCATCTGCGGCTGGGCCAGTTGGGCTGCCAAGTTGGTGGTTCTGGGCTGGCTGGCTGGGGAAAACCCAGGGAAGTGCCAACTTCCGGGACAGGAGCTTCTCCTAGTGTGGGTCATTGGAGTGAAGGAAGTGGGGCGGGGATGGGGGAAGAGAGTCCTTCCTGCCTCCCAGCTCCCTTGAGGAGGGCTGGGTGGGCTCTGGGAAGACACAGCCTTCCTCCTCTCCTCTCCTCCCCCTCCACCCCCCTGCCCAATGGGGCAGGAAGCTAGAGAGAGAGAGCTGAGGGCCTGAAGTGTGCCTCTCCCCTTGTAATAAATCAGGTGACCTACTAGAGACAGCCTTTGTCCTGTGTTCTAGAATAGTCTCCCAGGAGGAACCCCAGAGACCCCAAGGCAGCAAAGTAAAGAGGAAGAAAATCAGAAGATATTCGTAGAGTCAGGCTGGGGCCTCCTGGGGGAGACAGGCTAAAGACAGCCCAGGGTTTCTGCGTCCACCGGCAAACCCAAGGCCATCTGGGGCCTGGTCCTGTCCATGCACGCTGGCCTGCGTCCTCAGAACAGCGATCCTGAGGCCTGGAGCCATCTCCACATAACAGATGGAGATTCCTCCATGTGAGGAATTCCGGGCAAGGTTCATATTGCATCATTGGGAATTGGGGAGCTGGGGCTGGCATGCATGCTGTTTGAGTTGCAGCCCTTGTGCTGATGGGGTGTGCCAGTCTGGGGAGTGGGCATGCTGCCTCATTTCTTACACATGCACAGCTCCTGGGCACACAGCCCTGCCTTCTGCACCCAGCAGGGTCTCCACGTTATGGAGGCGGCAGACATGCTTGATTTCTCAGCACCCAGCAGCCTGGTTATTTTCTATCGATGGCTGCTGGCTGCTCTCCTGTGAGCTGTGAACTCTCAATGCGAAGCCCAGCCTGGAGACCTGCCCAGCTCCCTTCTTATTGAAGTCTGGAGATTATTCCCCAAGAGATTTTTGTGAATGTGTGCCAGTCCTGGGGCTTGAATTCGGGGCCTGGGCGCTGTCCCTGAGCCTCTTTATGCTCAAGGCTGGCGCTCTACCACTTGAGCCACAGCACCACTTCTGGCTTTTTCTGAGTAGTTCATTGGAGATAAGCATCTCACAGACTTTTCTGCCCAGGCTGGCTTCGACCCGTGATCCTCAAATCTCAGCCTCCTGAGTCGCTAGGGTTTCAGGGTAAGCCACTGGCATTCCCACTTGAGATTTATTTATTTTTTTAATGACCCCAAATTAGAGAGGAGGAAACAGAGGTTCAGAGGGGCTTGGCCACATGACCTTGGCCACACGGTAGTCAGAACAGGGCGGCAGAAGCCCCTGTCCAGCTTCCAGCACAGGTTTTAGCCACTGTTCACCCCACCCCTCTCTCCCAGCTCCCCCTTCCCTGGCTTTGGTGGTGGGGGGGCTGTGTCTCTCTAACTGCTGGCTCTGAGCACACCGAGTTTCCTCACCAGTGCCTGGACTCCCAGCCACCCCCCCCCCTGCCCCCGGGCTTGGTGGAACTGAGTCTCACAGGCCAGGGCCAGTGCGGGGGTGGGGTGGAGTGGGGGTGGGGGGGTAGCTCCCTCCCTCCTCAGACACCCGCTGCAGCAAGGCACTAAGAAGCTTTCTGAATCATCAAACTGGTTTGGATCATGAACCTGCCCTAGATGGATTTCCCGTATCTTCTGTGGCTACACAGAAGAGGAAGCCGACCCAGAACATGCTGCAGGAGGCCACAGTCCAGGGGACGCCCTGGGACGCTCCCTGAGGCACTCTCCAGGCTGCCTGCATCGCTGCTGTGCCTCAGTTTCCTTACTTGTGAAGTGGGAAAATGGTTGTACATCACTTACCAACTCATCCATCCATCTACCCATCTATCCTTCATCTGTCATCCATCCACCCATCCATCCATCCACCTATTCATCCATTCTGCCATCATCTTCCCATCTACCCATCTCCCATCTCTTCATCCAGCCACCTACCCATATATTCCCCCTCCTTTCACCATCCCTCCATCTCTTTCTTCTTCTTTTTTTCTTTTTTGGTCAGTCATGGGGCCTGAACTCTGGGCCTGGGCGCTGTCCCTCAGCTCTTCAGATCAAGGCTAGCACTCTACCACTTGAGCCACAGTGCCACTTCCGGCTTTTTCTGCTTACGTGGGGCTGAGGAATTGAACCCAGGTCCTCATGCATGCAAGGCAAGCGCTCTACCACTGAGCCACCTTTCCAGACCCCATCTACTCATTTCTATACACCTACTTATCCATCTACCCACCATCCATCCATCCATCCATCCATCCATCCATCCATATGCTCATTCAACCATCTACCCATTCCTTTCTCATCTGTCTATCTACCATCCGTCTTTCCATTCATCCACCCACTCTCCCATATATCCACTCCACATTCAACAAACACAAATTGCACACCTGCTCTGTGCTCAGGCGCTGTGCTAGGCATTGGGATGCATGTTGATTCAAGCACAGCTCCATGTTCACGTGGAGCTGCTTTTCCAGTAGGAGAAGCAAATACTGTACAAAGGTAACATCCAAATGGTGAATAAGAAGTCAGGACAAAGGAGGGCTCAGAGAGGGTGTGGCAAGAGAGTTAAAACTCCAAATAGGTCGGGTACCGGTGGCTCATGCCTGTCATCCTAGCTACCCAGGAGGCTGAGATTTGAGGATCACGGTTCAAAGCCAGCCTGGGCAGGAAACTCGGTGAGACTCTGATCTCCAGTAAAACCACTAGAAAACCAGAAATGGAGCTGTGGCTCAAGTGGTAGAGCGCTCTCCTTGAACTGAAGAGCGCAGGGACAGTGCCCAGGCCTAGAGTTCAAGCCCCATGACTGACAAAAACAAACAAACAAACAAAAACTTCCAAATGGGACAGTCAAGGGTATACCTCTTTCACAGGAGAATCAGTGAACTTTAGGAGGCTACCTAGGAAGATACCCAGGGAAGAATACTCTAGGCAGAGGGAAGAGCACATGCAAAGGTCCTGAGGCAGAGAGCATTTCCAAACTACCCAATTCTCTGTCCCCATTCCCTTGCTGCTCCATCTCCACCCGAAGAGATGGACAGATGCCTCTTTGGTCAGGAACTAAACTGACACCGAGCACCTGCTCCCTCTCCAGGTTGTCAGGTGGCCTTTGAGAGGAGCTGGCCTGGACTGCAGGAAGAAGAGGAGGAAGAGGAAGAGCAAGAAGAGGAGGAGGAGGAGGCCATCTGTCCTGTCCTGTCCCCCAGCCCCTTGAGGACCAAAAAACCCTGAGCCCAGTTCCACTTTCTGAAGTCATGTGGGATCCAAAATAAAATATTACATCCCCAGGGAGGAAACAGCTAAGTAACAGGAACCAGTGCTCTCCGAAAGAGCGGGGAGGGAGGCTGAGGTGCGGGCAGCTGTTATGACAAGGAGCTATATTGGGGGGACAGTCAGGGAGAGAGGAAGCCCCTGGCTTCTCCCCCGGGGCAACCAATACATCCCACAAGGACTGCACTGGCTGGAGCTTGCGCCCCAGTGAGGAGCCGGGAGACGACAGAGCACAGAGATGCCCCTCCCCAGGGAGAAGATGCCGCCACGCCGAGAATCTCGTTAGAAGAAGCCAATGCGGCTGGGCACTGGTGGCTCACCTGTCATCCCAGCTACTCAGGAGGCTGAGATCTGAGGATCACAGTTCGAAGCCAGCCTGGGCAGGAAAATCCATGAGACTCTTATCTCCTGTGAACCACCAGAAAACTGGAAGTGGTGCTGTGGCTCAAAGTGGTAGAGAGCTCACCTTGAGTGAAAAAGCTCAGGGACAGCACCCAGGCCCTGAGTTCAAGGCCCACGACTAGCACAAAAAAATAAAAGTAGGGGCTAGGAAGGTGGATCAATGGTAGAATGCTTGCCTTGCATGCATGAGACCCTGGGTTTGATTCTTCAGCACCACATAAGCAGAAAAAGCTGGAAGTGACGCTGTGGCTCAAGTGGTAGAGCGCTAGCCTTGACAGCGCCCAGGCCAAGAGTTCAAGCCCCACGACTGGCAAAAAATAAAATATAAAAGAAAGAGAGAAGGAAGGAAGGAAGGAAAGAAAGAAAAGAAAAGAAAAGCCACAATGCCACCCATTGACATTAACGCATGTTGGGACTGAAGAGCTGGAAAGCGCAGTGTTGTGCGGTGCTTCTGGACTGTACACTCCCACATCCGGTTGAGCCTCACAGCTAGCTTCCTCAGCCACCTCCACTTCCCTCAGGCCTGGCTCTGGTTTATGTGTGGGACAAGGGCTTGGGATGGAAGGGAGAGCGGTCAGTTTGTTCTGACTGCACTTGGGCTGCTCTGGGCACACAGTAGGCACTCAGCTGTTGACCCTTGCTTGTATTTCAAGCCCCCAAAGGCTACTCCAAAACCATTATAGGGCCAATAAAGGGCTGCAAAGGAGGATCACCAAACCCTGGTGATCAGAACTGCACAAACAGAGGACAAACAAGCAAGAATAAAGGCAAGAACCACGTGTTGTTTACAAAGTTCATTGCAAGGCAGTGAGCATGGGTCTGTACCCCAAAAGAGTGCAGAAAATGCTGGGGAGCTGGGGGCAGGAGGAGAACCCGCTGGGAAAGGATGCTGTTGAGGGGGCAGCTCAGCGGCAAGAACACAAGCTCCACGTGCTGGGGCCTGGGTTCATCCCTAGCAACAAAAAGACGCACAGGCACCCATGTCACACACCTGTCATCCTAGCTTCCAGGAAGGCTGAGATTCACAGGATTGTGGTTCAAGATAATCCGGTCTTAATCAATAAAAAGCTGACTGGGGTGGTGCGTGCCTATCATCCCACCTATAATGGGTTCATGCCAGCCTGGACACAAATCGAGACCCTGTTTGAAAACTAATAAAATCAAATGGGCAGTGGGGAGCATTGCTTGTGTGGAACAGTGCAGGAGGCCCTGACATAAAATCCTCCCCCCAAAAGCATGCATTTCCTCTCTCTCTCTCTGGACTTGTTCCTCTCTCTCTCCTTCCACCCACTTTCCCCCCTGTTCTCTTCCTCCTCCTGTCTCCCTTCCTCTCTTGATCTAGGTATTCCACTGTCTGTCTGCCTTTCTCTCCCTCTCCCTTTCTGTCCCCCCCCCCATCACACACCATGTGCACATGTGCACCCACATGCAGACACACACATCTGTGCCCTGGCTCCCAAGCTCCTCAGCTCCCCCCCATCCTATTTCTCTGTGTCAGCTCTTCTCATGTGTAAGGGGCAGGTGCTGGTCAGCTCCCTGGGCCCCCTCAGGGCTGGTTCGGGGTTGGGGGGCCTCTGGGAGAATCGTAGCAGACCCATGCACAAGGCAAGCAGGCTTTTCTGCTGCATGAGAAGCATGCTGCCTGGCTCCCATGCACCGACACACGTGCACACACACACACACCACACACACACACATGCACACCCGAGTCCAGGCTTTCCAGGTGTCCGGTGTTCCTGTCAGCTCACCCCATGCCCTGATTGCTGTGAATGGACTTAGAAGGGAAATCCTGCATGCATTGGTGCCAATCATCACCCTTGATCCGAAGGATGCAATTTACCTTTAGGATGCAGGTGGCCCGGGCCCCCGTCGGATGCCACAGCCTGCAGCCTGCTCCAGGTGCGGCCCCACAGGGCCCCGTCCAGGTCTCCCTTGTCCAGCAGGCTCAGGGAGATCTTCCTGGCCAGCGCCTCCCCATCGCGCTCCTGGAGCAGGGCACTGTGGTATTCCCGGGACAGGAGCTCCGCCCCCAGCAGGCTGTCCAGCAGGGCCTGCACCTGCCTGTGCTGCTGGCCGGACAGAAGATTCCGGACTTGAGGCAGGATAGCCTGGAAGTGATTCATGGTGGTACCCGGCAGCCAGGCCAGCTCCCTCGCCTGTCTCTCCACTCACTGGTCCTGCAACATCCAAAACATGAAGTGAAAACTGGGACCGGGGAACCTCCGCCGTCAATTGCGCCTGATTCCCTGTGAGGGAGATTTCCTCATTTGTAGCTGGAGGGGGCACGTGTCTGGTGAGTGGACGGAAGTGGACTTGGGATGCTGCAGATCCCACAGACAACGCTGGGGACCACTGGGCGTGTGTGTGTGTGTGTATGTGTGTGTGTGTGTGTGTGTGTGCTAGGCACTGAGAGGAACCAAAGGCGATGGGTCCCTGCCACGTCTGGCCACAACATGAAGACATTGTGGTAGCTGAGCATGGTAGCGCATGTCTATAGTCCCAGCTACTTGGGAAGTAGAGACTAGGAAAATCTGAGCAAAAAAAGTTCTCAAGACCTCATCTCAAAAGAGAGAGCTGGGTGCAGTGGTATATGCCTGTCACCTCAACTGTGGCAGGAAGCATAAGCAGGAAGATGGAAATCTAGACAGGCTGGAGCAAAAAATAAACCTTATTTTTAAAAACTAGGCACAGCATAAAGGGCTGGAGGTGTGGTCCAAGTGGTAGAGCACCCACCTAGTAAGCTGAAGGCTGTACATTCAGAATCCCTGGGGCTTTGGGGATGGACAGGAAGGGGGGGAATGACAGAAGAAGAAAAAAGGGGTCATTGGGCCAAGACGTAATGGCACATCTGAAATCTCCACCATTCAGAAGGCAAAGATCTAGAGGATGACAATTGGAGGCTAGACTAGGAAAAAAATTAATATGGTTACCCCATCTCCACAAATAAAGCCAGGCAAGGTAACTTATACCTGGGATTCCAACTATACATGAGGATTTAATGGGAAAGGTCTAGGCCTGCTGTGAGAAAGGAAAAACAAAAACAAACAAGACACTATCCAAAAAAAATAAAAGTAAAAAGTGCTGGGTAGAGAACTGAGATCCATTAAAAAAAAAAAAAAGAAAATGGCATTGTGGCATAGAGGCTGAGCAGAAGGAACGGAACTGTGTTACTTGGACTCAAGTTCGGGTCCAGCATCAGCTAATTAATTGTATATGTTTGGGCTAGGTACCTAGGCTTTCTGTTTGAACTATCAGAGTAGGGGACTTCGTGTTTGATTCCAGCTAAGTTATTGCTAATACAAACCATAGCAACAACAACAAAAACCAGTAGCGTGCTCCAGATTATATGAATATCCAGAATTTAAAACATGGCCACAACATCCAATATTCAATCCAAAATTACCTGACAAAGAGGAAAACAGGAAAGGAAAAACCAATCGAAACCAATGTCAAGATGACTCAATGCTGAAATTAGTCAACGGGAAATGTTCGAAGCTGTGATCAAGTATGGATTTAAAAAGACAAAAAAGATATCCAGAAACTTGAAGCTAGTGGCTCACTCACCCTGGTATCCTAGCTACTCAGGAGGCTGAGATCTGAGGATCGCGGTTTAAAGCCAACCTTGGGCAGGAAAGTCCGTGAGACTCTTATCTCCAATAAACCACCAAAGAAGTCAGAAGTGGTGCTGTGGCTCAAGTGGTAGCATGCCAGCCTTGAGTTAAAATAGCTCAGGGACATGCCCAGGTCCTGAGTTTAAGCCCCAATACTGGCACACACACACACACACACACACACACATACACACACACACACAAACACACACACACACAGGAGCCAGGTGTGATAGAACATACCTGTGATCCTAGAATTTAGGAGGCAGTAGGAGGAGGATCATGAGTTTAAGGCCTACAGTGCTAGAGGATAGAGAACATATACTAAAAAACAAAGGAGGGGGCTGGGAAGGTGGCTCAGTGGTAGAGCGCTTGCCTTGCAAGCCTGAGACCCTGGGTTCGATTCCTCAGCACCACATAAGAAAAAAGAAAAAAGCTGGAAGTGGCGCTGTGGCTCAAGTGGTAGAGCGCTAGCCTTGAGCTGAAGAGCTAGGGACAGCCCCCAGGCCCAGAGTTCAGGCCCCACGACCAGACCCAAAAAAAAAAAAAAAGAAACATCACAGTTAGGTGTATCATAGCCAGACTGACCAAAACCTGGGAAACTCACCAAATGGAAACAACTCATTACCTACCAGAGAAGATTCTAGTAGGAAGAACATTGGGGAAAGACTGATGGGGAGGTTGTTTTTTGTTCTGCTTTTGTTTTTGTTTTGTTCCAGGGGCTTGAGGGCTGTTCCCAAGCTTTCTTTCCCTCAGGGCTAGTGCTCTACCATTTGAGCCATAGCTCCACTTTCAGCTTTTTGCTGCTATAGTGGAGGAAAGAGTCACACAGACTTTCCTATCTAGGCTGGCTTTGATGTGCGATCCTCAGCTCTCAGCCTCCTGAGTAGCTGGGATTACAGGCGGGAGCCACCAGCGCCCCAGCTTGACAGAGCATTTAGTTGGACACCCGGGGCCCTGGCTGAACCTTTGAGAGCTTGGACCTACCTTTCACTCACATTTCCGCTTTCCCTTCTTTGTCCCTTAAATGGCTCCAGTACCCCAACTTTGTCTTGGTTTCTGCTTCCCAGAGGTCTCAAATAACACAAAGGCTTTAGCTTTATACCATTGTCACAAAGGGAGCTGTTTTTCCCGAGCATGGACTTCGGACTCTTTAAGCTTAGGGGAATGTATATCCATATAATTGTATCTATGCCAAAACTATAAAATTATTACAGCACTGTGATACTTTGGGGATCCAGAGCTGGGAACACCCACAGAAAAGCAGCCCTGTGCCAGGAGAAGAGGCTGGGGTGTCTTTGGTGTTGGTTTTTGTGGGTTTGAACTCCCGACAAGCTTGCCTTTGAACGCTCCCTGCGCCTCCCTCCGTGTCCCCATCTGAGAGACGTGCTGATCACAAGACAGCAGCAAACCTGTCCCCGTGACTGACGTGAAGTAGAAGTCGGCAAACTCACTCACTCGTCGAGTGCCTGGACCTGCAGCCGGTGTGCCAGCTCTGCCGCCGCCGCAGGTCTGAACAACAACCACGTGAGCAATTCCCGCCCGCAGACAACTGAAACCCTCTTCTGGTTTGGTTAAAGCTACCTTGGAAATCTCTTAGCGGAAGTTGAATAAGACAAGTGTCCTTCAAGAAGGAAAACCACGAGCTCAAAAAGATGGATAAGTGTCTCTTCTCAGAGAGAAAGCAGGAAACGCCACCTGAGTACCTGTTAGCCAGTGCTGAGTATTTGATAGCAGCATTTAGTGCTTGATAGCAGCACTGGGTACTTGGTACCAGTGCTGAATACTTGATAGCCAGTGCTGAGTACTTGATAGCAGCACTGAATAATTGATAGACAATGCTGAGTGCCTGATAGCCAGAGTTGAGTACCTGTTAGCCAGTGCTATTTGATAGCAGCACTGGGTACTTGATTCCAGTGCTAAGTACTTGGTAGCCAGCACTGAGTACTTGATAGTCAGCAGTAGTTGGCAGTCAAGGCTCTCTGCTCTGATTGGCAGATCACAGATTAAGCGATTAGGTGGAGTAAGATTAGCTGGATTTAGTAAGCAAAGGTGGGAGCTCTCCAGTCAGAGCGTATTTTGTTCTGGTGGAGTCTCCTTATCTCAAGATCCAGAGATAAACGTTCTCTTAGAGACATATTGTTGTCTTTGCCTCTAGCCTCCTTCCCATTTTCTCTGTCATTTACTTCTCAAACTCTAAACTTTACCTGTTACATCTATCACTTTATGACTTTTCTTTCATGGGTGTTTTGTGGGGGTTTTTTTTGTAGCTGGGGCTTGAACTCAGGACCTCATTCTTAGTAGGTAGGTGTTTCTACTGCTTGAGCCAGGCCTCCAGCCCACTTCATGTCTTTTTTTAAAATTTAATTTAATTCTATTTGTGAACATACTGTACAGAGGGGTTACAATTACATGGGCAGGATAATGCGTACATTTCTTACCAAGCATTGCA
>NW_012267230.1:10501997-10510383 GCF_000151885.1 Dipodomys ordii
AAACACAGGAAGGGAGAAAACTCTCTACAAACTTCTTCCAGAAGCAGTCCACCCCCCAGCCCTCTCCATTCTGATCCTGTGGCTTCCAGACTTGGACATTTTCTGATTTGTGTCAGAGGTCAGCGAGGCCTGAAGCTAGCTTTCCATGCATCACCACCCAGGAGATTGCCCAAACACCAGCGTGGTTTCTGGAAACTTAAGTTTGGCCTCCTGGGATGACCCGTCCTCCCTCCCTCCCTCTCCCCCTCCCTCCCTCCCTCCCTCCCTCCCTCCCTCCCTCCCTCCCTCCCTCCCTTCCTTCCTTCCTTCCTTCCTTCCTTCCTTCCTTCCTTCCTTCCTTCCTTCTTCTCTCCCTCCCTCTGCCCCTCCCTCCTGACAAAGCTCAGGAATGCCACAATTGCTCAGGTTTCCACACAAGCTGCTGACAGGCCCACCCACCCCTGCTTATAACACTTCCTCTAGAAAGCCTGCAACTCTAAGTCCCTTCTCTGCCCCTTGAGATGAGACTGTCACCCCAGATCGCTTCATCCAGGACCCGCAGGCATCTCAGATACAGACCTCATGGAGGGAGGGACGGTGAACTAGCTTAGGTCACTGAAGGAGCCACGCTGCCACACGTTGGTGGTTGTGTCTGGCTTTGGAAGGGAGGGAAAGCCCCTTTAGGGGACAATTCCAGGCAGTTAACAAAGCCACACGCCCTAGGCACAGGTCCTTTTGGTTGGTTGGTTGGTTGGTTTTGAGTCTGACTTTTGCTATGTATCCCAGGTTGACCTTGAATTTGCTGATCCTCCGCCCTCAGCCTCTCCAATGCTGGGATTACAGGCACGTGACACCCTACTCAGCTCTTAGAAGGTCTTTATAGGCTTTTTAGTTGCCCTGGCTGCTTTTCATTCAGCTTTTTTCTTTCAGAGACTGAGCTCCGTTCACAGCCGGCCTTCTTCTAGCAGCAAGGATTTTACGAGTCCCCACTTGCTCTTTGGGTTATCTAGTCAACTACCACCCAGCTGTGGTTGATGATCTTGTGACTCTCCATTTAAAGCCCTCAAGATCATGTAGTACATGAGAGGATGGACATACCACCATCCTAGGCCATCTGCTCACGTTGACAATTTAACATGTCCCTTGAATGATGTTAGAAATACCCTTAACTAGGCAGGTGCTGGTGGCTCACGCCTGTAATCCCAGCTACTCAGGAAGCTGAGATCTGAGGATCACAGTTCAAAGCCAGCCAGGAAAGTCCGTGAGACTCTTATCTCCAATAAACCCCTCAGGAAAACCAGAAGTGGCGCTGTGGCTCCAGTGGTAGAGTATTTGCCTTGAGCTGAAGAGCACAGGGACAGCACCCAGGCCCAGAGTTCAAGCCCCACAACCGACAAAGAAAGAAAGAAGGAAGGAGGAAAGAAAGAAAGGAAGGAAGGAAGGGGGGGGGAGAGAGAGAGAGACTGACTCTTGGCTTTGCTGGGTGGTTGATGTTCCATGGCTTCCATGGTCTAGGCCGTGCCCCTCACTGACAGACAGTGGGTCTGGGGCCTTCCTGCTGCTTCTGTCCCAGGTTCAATGGAAGCACGGGATCCCCGCCCCCACCCTGCTGTGTCTCAGGCCACGGACTGTGCAGGTGAGCTCTGGTGTCAGTCAGTTACATCACACCCCCCCAGGCCTGGAGGGTCACGCGATGGCTTTGCCAAGCTGCTCTTCTGTGTGTGTGTGTGTGTGTGTGTGTCCTGGCCCAAATCCCAGTGGGGAAGTCTGGGCCTACACCCACAGTCTGGCTTTCAATTTCAGGCTACTTGAAGGAGCCTAAAGCCAAAAGGAAGGACTCTGGAAAATGCTTCCCCGGCCTCTCTGGAAACCCCCTGAAACTCCCAGACGTTAGAAAGACGCAAGGGAAAGCGCGCAGGAAGCCCCAGCCCCCCCCCCACCAGGGCGCCTTCCTCCTTCTAGGACCTGCAGGGTGGTGTCTCCTGGAGGCTGCCCAGCGGAGGCTGGCCTCTCTGCCTCCTCCCCAGTGTGGGGAGACAGGAAAAGGTCCTGGGAGATGAGGTGGAGAGCTGCTTCCTTCCGGAAGCTTGTCTGCCCAGTCCCGCTTGAGAAATGGACCGAATCTGAGCAGCATCAGGACAGTTTTGCTCGGCTTTGCTCAGGCCCCGGAGCCTTGGGTTGCTAGATCAGGGAGGTGGGGGCCTTGACAGGGGCTCTTAGAGGATACAGCTTGTTTTGTGAACTGGGTGCTGGCTTTGTGTGTGTGTGTGTGTGTGTGTGTGTGTGTGTGTGTGTGCGTGTGTAATGCTGTGGATTAAAATAAATGCTTTCCCTCTTTTGTGTATGTACCTATAAATCTACAAGTAAACACACTGGGTGGCATATATACTGGGATATACGTGGTAAATTATACAGGTCTCTAGACATTCGCACAGTTAGACCAAAGGATGATATTCTTAGGAGCGATCACGAAGGCTCAATAGCAATGTGCAATTGATCATATAAACTCATATTTTTCTCCACTTAGAACTCCAAGAAATGGAAACAAGAGATCTTTGTTGTTGTTGTTGCTGCTGCTATTGTTGTTGTCTTTTCCTTTCGTCTTGTTTGTTGGTTTATCTTTGGGAGGGTAAGGGGGGAGCCACTGAAAAGGAGCTTACAAAGGGTGAACAAATGTAGCAGTAATACTCACTGGCTACCATGTTGAAAAAAACTTTACAACTTGTGGGTGGGGATGGGAGGGAAAAACCGGGAGAGAAAGAGGGAAGGGGTGACATTGTCTAAAAAGAAATGTACTCATTACAGTACTCATTATGTAACTGTCATCCCTCTGTATACCACCTCTATAAAAACAATAATATATATAAACAGGAGGCGTGGCTCCGGTGGGCGTGGCTCGGGTGGGCATGGCCCAGTGGCAGAGCACCTGCTTAGCAAATGCTAGGCCCAAAGGCTGTCTGGCACCCAATGGGCAGAAGAAGGGGGAGAGGATGGCAGGGAGAGAACTTCCACCTTTTTGTACCATCTGGGCCCTAGCTTGTCCACACTGAGCACATCTCTGCCCTCATTCGCCCTCCCAGGCAGTTCTAGAAACATCCTCTCACAGCCCGTCCAGGCTGCCTCATGGCTAGCATGGGCATGGCTGCTGGACAGATGGCAGAGGATGTTCCACGGCTCCCTTCACGGGGCCGGGTCCCTCTGCGGCTGCGGACCCACATCCTCGACCATGCATGACATTGGGCAGTGTCTGGCCTAGCACCCCTGCAATGGGGTCTCCTTGCTGTGGAGGCCCCCAGACCCACAGTAGAGGCCTCTGTGATTCAGGGGAAAGTGCAGGCCCGGGGCTCAGACACACCTCCACTCAAGTCCCAGCTCGGCCACCTCCCTGTGCTTCCTTGGTCATGCTGCTGAGTGGCTCAGCACACCGAGGATTCCACCCTGCCGCCTCCCAGCGGATGGCTGTGGGATCCAGACCCCTGGAGACCGCTGTATCAGCGTTGGGATGGGGCCTGTTTCTCCCCTGAGGATACCCCTTGATCGACAGCTAGCTCAGGGTACACTGGGGGGAAGTCTTCATGTTTGGGGCCACTAAGAACCCAAGAGTAGATAACTGGAGAAGAATAAAAGCCTGTGGCTTATCATACGAGGGGCCGCCATCTTGCCCAGGGCACGGCATGGCCACCGCCAGCTCGGGGTCCTCACTTTCTCTTGTAAGGCCACAAGTGTCCCCCTGGTCATCATCGCAAGATCTCATCTGATCTTAACACACACCCTCCCCAAACCGTGAACAGATAGATGAGTCAGGATTCAGTGTGCAACACAAGAACTTTTGGGGGGACCACAGTCAAGACATAGCAGTGTCTCTATTCTTCTCCTGGGGCTTCAGCCCCAGCTGCTATGACCCTTCCGCGCCCCCCCCGCCCCCCCCACCAATTGAGAAAAAGGAGAAGAGGGGCCGGCCTATCCGAGCCAAGCAAGCACGTGGCAAGTGCAGAGATTGGCTGGGCTTTGCCATACCCCTGGCATCAGTCAGGGTGCCCAGCTGGTCTCCACACACACCGGGCTCTGGTGAGGCCTTCCCAGAATGCCTACGTCCCTTCCCTAGAGAAACGGGTACCACCCTAGTAGATTGTTTGCAGTCCTAGGGATTGAACCCAAGGCTTGAGCAGGCTGATAAGCACTTGACTGTAAGCCACACCCTCTTTTGTACTTTACTTTTGTTTCCTTTTTCTTTGTGTCAGTCCTAGGGATTGAACTCAGGACTGTCACGGTCAAGGCTAGTGCTCCAGCACTTGAGGCACAGCTCCTCTTCCAGCTTTTTTTTTGGTGGATAATTGGAGATAAGCGTCTCAAGGGCTTTCCTGCCTAGGCTGGCTTAGAACTGTGATCCTCAGGTCTCAGCTTCCTGAGTACAGCTAGGATTTCAGCCATCAGCACTCCATGCCTGGCTTTGTACTTTACTTCTGAGTCAGGATTTTGCTAACATGGCTGGGCTGACTTGCTCTCTCTTGCTCTCTCTTCTAGAGTTTGAACCCTTCCAGGTTTTTAGCTTGCAGGCAGATGCTCTGTTATTGTTTGAGCCATGCCTCCAGCTGGCCTTGAACGCTCCATCTTCCTGCAGTCTCTTTTTCTCAAGTAGCTGGGATTGCAGGCAGGCATGGCCAAATCTGACTAGCAATGCTGGGTTTTGTCAGTATGCCCAGAGTGTAAGAACTGAGGAAGTCATCTGTGTCCCTTGAGCAATAATGACTGATGGGGTGGGGGAGAGAGTATAAATACTCTAGCTCCCTCGGGGGCACCTCCATTGGGGTCTCTGAGTCTGCCAGACACCCTGAATTATGCTCCCTCCGATCTTGTTAAAGTTCCTTAGGATGAGACTATACTTAGAGATAGGGGGCCATGTAGATGTTAAACCTAGTAAAGTGAATTCATGCTAGGAAGGGCCCCTCCTCCAAGACCCAGGTCCTGATGGATTTCTCGGGTGGACCAGAAGCTGGGCCCCAGCCCTCCCCCAGGCCGAGCAGATCCAGCCACAGAGACTTAAAATTGTCTCTCCTTCTGGATGCTGGCAGCAGGCGATGACCTCCGGGCCTGTCCCCTGAGCATCTTCAGCCCATGATCCTGGGGTGCCACCTGTACTCAAATGTACCCCGCTCACGGGGTACAACCCTTTGATTGTTTTGAATGAAGACCTTTGGAGGTAGCCAGCTTGACATCTGATGTGTAAGTAGTGGCAATGGACTCCAACTTGGTTTTGCTGTTTGTTGTTTTAAAGGATTGAGGAGATCAGACTTAACCTGGGGGAATGGCTCGTGGCCAAGTCTCTTGGCTGGGGCCACTGGCTATTTGTGCTATGGGACAGCAGTGAGCAGAGACACAGGAGACCGGAGACCCGGCCTGCAACTGAGCTTCAGTCACGCATCAGACAGAGGCTGCTTGGGCCTTTGAGCCACTGTCACCGCATCTTTAAAACAGGTAACTGTGCTCTGTTCCCTGCCCTGGGCTGGTCGACTTTAGCAAGCACATATTCCCTGCAACAAATATTCTGAGCACGTGACAAAACACAAACTTGTTTATTCTACCACAGCACCCGCAGGAGCCCAGAGAGATCTGACAACTGGCTTAAGCTCTCCCCGCTGGGAGAAGAGATGGATCTAGCTTTGAACTTGAGCCAGGCTGTTCCTCAGTTCCTGATGCAAGGAAATGGCTCATCAACAGCTGGGCTTTTGTTTTGCTTTGGGTTTTGTTTTGTTTTGAGAGAGAGAGAGATTGAGAGAGAGAGTGTGTGTGTACATGCTCCTGGCTGGGCGTTGTGCAGGAGCATTGTCAAGCTACTGGCGAAGAGATTGTTTTTAGAGAGGCCTGAGGCTTCCTCACCCTCTGGACAAGGGCCAGGACCTGGCCAGCGGCCAGCCGCCCTTTCTCCTAAGAGCAGCTATTTCCTGTAAATGGTGACTCTCCTCTGCCAAGACAAGGAGCCAGAGGTGGCCCGTGCTCCCTCTTCTAGGCTAGTGCAGACCTGCACCTGCTGGCCTGGCTTCAGAAGGCTTGATCCGATGTAGCCTCCCATAGTGGCCAAGGGTCAGCTTCTCTTGTAGCAGCTGCTCTGGGCTTGGACCTACCATGCAAAGGCAGAGGGGGGGGGGGCTGAGCTGATGTGTGTGTGTGTGTGTGTGTGTGTGTGTGTGTGTGTGTGAGAAAGAGAGAGAAAGAGAGAGAGAAGGGAGAGAGGCTCAAGTGGAAGACCTCTCTCTCTCTCTCTCTCTCATACCACCCTGTCCAGGGTGGACTGTGACCTGTAGGAAATTATAGTTGAGAGGCAGCCATGGGGCAGATAAGCTGTAGGACTTTCAGGTCAGGCAGAAAAATGACCCACCAGGGATCACACCTTGAGTTGTGTCCCATTTCCAGACCAGGCAGGATGGAGGTGACACCCCTGCCAAGCCAGGACAGAGACGTCTCACACCCTGAGCCTTGCGTTCCCAGGAAGGAACACTGTATGTGTGGTGGGGAGCATGGATGAAGGGCTCTGCAAAGGCCCTGAGGAAGGTATGTTTGAGAATGGGCAGAATCCGCCTGCCACAGCCTCGCGCATCCCGATGGGAGAGGAATGATGGAAACAAACAAACAAACAACAGCAGCAAACAAAACCACCTGCAGGGCCATGCACTGGTGGCTTACACCTGAAATCCTTGCTATCTTGGAAGCTGAGGTTTGAGGATCAGGGTCAAAGTTAGCCTGGGCAGGAAAGTCCATGAGACTCCTAACTTCCAATTAACAAGAAGAAGGAGAAGAAGAAGAAAAAGGAGAAGAAGGAGAAGAAGAAGAAGAAGAAGAAGAAGAAGAAGAAGAAGAAGAAGAAGAAGAAGAAGAAGAAGAAGAAGGAGGAGGAGGCGGCAGAGGAGGAGCAGCAGCAGCAGCAGCAGCAGGAAGTAGAGCTGTGGCTCAAGTGGTAGAAAGTCAGCCTTCCTGAGTTCAAATTCCAGTACTGGCATGCACATGAGCATGCACACAGACACAGACACAGACATACAGACACACATAGACACACCCAGACCCAGACACACATACACACACACACACACACCAGGGAAAACACCTGTAGAAGTCAGAGACCCAGGCTTCCTCTCATCCGTGCACATGCCCAGGCACCCGGCTCAACCTATGCAGAGCAGAGAGTTCAGACCTGGCGGAAAGAAAGGGCTGTGTTCACGCAGGAGCTCTGGGCCAATGGCTGCCATGCAGTCAGTGCAGCGGGCAGATAAGGCTCCGGCCTTCCTGTTTTCCTGCCTTTCCAGTACCTGGCAGGCCTGGGGTTGTGGTGGGATTCAAGGCCAGACCCTCAAATCTCATAGCAAGGATGCTATCCTGAGAACGGGAGTGGATGGGGGAGTGGGGGACTCAGAGGACAAACGGATCCAGAGTCCCTGGATGGGAGGGAAGAACACTGAGAGAAGAGCACTTTAAAGACTAACGGGGAAAAATCAAAACGTCGATGCGACCATCAGGGGGATGATCTGAGGGGACACTGGATAAAGCCGCTTGCTGCCTGGTGTGGTGGTGCGTGCCTGTAATCCGAGCCACCCAGGAGGTGGAGGCAGGAGGCTAGCAAGTTTGAGGCCAGCCTGGCTCCGGTAGATACATAAATAAACAAATAAATAAAATAGTTCAAAACAGAAAGGCGTCTTGTCCGTTCATAGGCACAGAACCACCCCCGCCCGGCCCAGCTTCCTCACATTTCAGGCCATTCCCTCCCCCCCACCCCAAGCAGGGAGTTTAACAGGTGTTTTCCCGCCATCCTTGGCAGGGGCGGGCAGGGGCTGGGGTCCCCCTCCCCGGAGCTGCCCCCTGCAAAGGCCGGCCACCTTGCCCTGTTCCCAGCCAGGCCCTGACTGCAGACACCGAGGCCTAAAGACCATCCATTGAGCATCTGCCTAGGCCTTGGAGCCCGGGCGGGAGCTGGGCTGCGGGAGGTGGGGGGGGGGCGGCAGAGCTGGGCCGGGGAGCACGGGGTGGCAGGGGGTGGTCGGTATCTCCCATGACCCTCCGCTCCCAAGCCCGGCCCCTTCCCACGCCGCCTCCTGGGGACCCCCTGGAGAGAGGCCCAACCCTACCTGGCAACCAATGACGTCACGCCCGACTGCTACCTGGCAGCCAATGACGTCATGCCTGAACTCTACCTGGCAACAGATGACGCGGCCGGCTCCAGGACCAATAGCCGAGCTCCAGGGCTCGGCCGACCCCTGCACCTGACCATCTCTGCACCCCAGGTCCCGGCCCTCCTGTGGGGGGGAGTGACCCCGAGTGTAGAAGGCGACAATGTCCGTTGACCCCACGCGGGGCTTCCGAGGGATGTTTCCCGCCTGCCCGCCCCGACTGGACCCCGGCAGCAGCCGGTGATTTTCAG
>NW_012267230.1:10510873-10540389 GCF_000151885.1 Dipodomys ordii
GGAGAGAGAGGGGGAGGAGGGGGAGGAGGGGGGAAGAGGAGAGGGGAGCAGGTGCACCAAGCCCGGGGCCTGGGGCTGCGCTGGTGGTCAGCAGGATGGGGGGGTCACGGGGACCCCAGGGTTGGGGCTGCCACCCGTCCCGCGTCCCCAGGCCCTGGTGGACGACACGGAGGATGTGTCCCTGGACTTCGGCAACGAAGAGGAGCTGGCCTTCAGGAAGGCGAAGATCAGGTACGTCTTGGAGACAGCGCTGCGGATGCGTTCCCTTCTTCCCTCGTTCCTGCACAGCGCAGACCCCCACCTGCGCCAGGTGCTGACCTGTGGACACCCCCCCCCAACCCCAACCCCAGCCACCCGAGCCTGCGGCCTGGGGGCAGGAAGGGCACGGATGGAGGAAAGGGTGGCATGGGAAGGCCTGAGCTGCGGCGGAAGGAGGAGCAGCAGCCATGGAGGCTCTGGGGGAAGGGTTCCCCGCCCCACAGCAAGGCCCAGCGGCTGTGAGAGGGTCAGCGGAGGCCAGCGGAAGGCCATGGGGCTGTGGGAGGGACGGTACTGATTGCTGGCAGGGTTGGCTGGCGCTGGACAGGCCGAAAGGCCTTTTGAGGCATTTCCCTTTTTGTGTTTGCACTGGAACTGGAGCTTGAGGTCTTCCTTGGCTTTTTTCTTTTTAAGGCTGGTGCTCTACCACTTGACCCATACTTCCACTTCTGCCTTTGTGCTGGCTAATTGGAGATAAGAGTCTCAGAAGTGTCTGCCCGAGCTGGCTTTGAACCAGGATCCTCAGATCATTCTGAGGAGCTAGGATTACAGGTGTGAACACCAGTGCCTAGATTCTCTCACCTGCTGGCTGACCGCCCTCCCTGCCTTTCCTTTCCCCCTCTTTTTTTTGTACACACACACACACACACACACACTTCCTGAGTCTTTTCCCAGTGAAGCTGCTTGTGAGGTCCACCTGGACCTCCACCTTTTGAGATACCTCCACATTTTGAGACCTTTGTTAAGTCAGCTCGCCATAAAAGAAACCTGGCCTCATGTATCCCCCTCAGTGTATTTCGGGGTCACTCTGCACCCTCCCTCAGGGACCATGATGGTCTTACAGGACTGTGGCAGAGAACTGGATCCAGGGCAAGGACGCTCAGGGAGCAGCTAGCTTCACGATTATCTCCCGTATGCCAGCCCCCGGCCAGAGGGCCATGCCCAGCCCAGGGGGTGAGGCCCCTGCCCCATGAAGTTGCTTTGGTTTCCTTGCTACACTCCTGCCATCTCAGGCCACACGTGTGCCTTGCAGGGTGCTTAGCAACAGTAGGCCTCTGCTCAGCAGATGCTTGTAGTCAAGGAAGTCCCCAGACATTGCCCAGTGTTTTCTGGGACACCTTCTCCCTCCTCGCTCCTCCTCGCTGAAAACAGTGGAGAGAGAAGAGTCTTCAGAACTCAGGGTTGGAAGTGCTGAGGCACGCAGGTGCTTAGTCCTTATCGTGGTTGGAGGAATAGTGGCAGCTGAGCCTGGGACTGAGGTTGGGGAGGAATTGGAGGGTTAGCAAGGGTGGCCATTGAACACAGGGGTCTAGAGGCAAGATCATGAGTTTTGGGTGTGGTGCAGTGGCTCACATCTGGAGTCTGACCCACTGAGGTGGTAGAGATCAGGAGGATCACAGGACTGGGTCAGGATGGTTACGTGCAGATTCTTTGTTGACATGGTGATGTTGAGGGAAGGTGAAATTGTGGGATGTACCTGGGGGTCCTGAGGTGGCTTTGTACAGGTGACCCCGCCTTGCTCCACCTCCACGCAGCTGACTGTGAGATGGAGCTGTTTAAACCAGCATGGCCTGGCCACAGGCTTGCTGGGCCCTGGGGACAGAGAGATGCTTCCTGCCCATCTTCCTGTCCCCACTGTCAGGTGACAGAGGTCCTGTGTGCTGGTGGGGGCTCTTTGGAGACCAGAAGAGCAGGTGTTCTTTCTCCTTGCTGGGCAGGCAGAGAAGATAGCCATGGTGTGTGTGTGTGTGTGTGTGTGTGTGTGTGTGTGTGTTCCCTCCATGGGCTTCTTACAATTCCTTCCCCTTTTGTTTTGACTTTAAAAAAACATTGTGTTTAGTTGGCTGGCTGTGGCTCACACCTATAATCCTAGCTATTCAGGAAACTGAGATTTGAGGATCACAGTTCAAAGCCAGCCCCGGCAGGAAAGTCCGTAAGACTCAAGCTTGACAAGATCCCTAGCTGAGAAAGAAACCAAAAACATAAAAAGGACTGGGAACATGGCTCAGGTGGAGAACACTTGTCTGGTAAGGTCCTGAATTCAGTTCCCCGCACTGCCAAAAAAGAAAAGATAACGTTTACTGTCTTCATGGTTTTTAGTCATGAAAGTCAGTAGTGTTCGGTGTGTTTGCACTGCTGTAAGATAGAATTTTTTTGTTTTGTAAAATTGGAACCCTTGGGCTAGGATGTCGCTCAGTGGCGACACACCTGCCTGACAAGTGCAGGTTCGATCCCTAGGACCGAAAAAGAAAATACAGTTGAAAAAATACCCCCAAACAATAAAACTGAAACCCGACACCCATTAAACAACTCTCCTGCCTGGGCCCCAAAACTGCCATTCTACTTCCTGTCACTAGGAAGCCACCACTCATTTGAGGAAAGTGGAATGCTATTTGTGCCGGTACTGGGGCTTGAACTCAGGATCTCCCACGCCCACTGAGGGTTTTTTTTTTTTTTCCCCAGCTGGCTGAGCTGCACTTCCACTTCTAGCTGGTTGATTTGTCTCATTGATTTGTCTGTCTAGGCTGGCTTTTAACAGCAATTCTCAAGAGCTCAGCCTCCCGAGTTGCTAGAATTACAGGTGTGAGCATCAGCACTTGGCCCTGGTGTGAATTGTTTGTCCTTCTGCCCTTGTGTGGCTGGCTTGCTTGACTTAGCATCGTATTCTTCAGGCTCCTGTTGTACCATGCTGAGTAGTATTCCATTGTATGATTGTTTTGCTTAGTTCTGTTGGTCTGGTCATCATGGCCAGCTCAGTACTGGGACTGAACTTGAGGCTTCATGTTTGCAGAGCAGGTGCTTTAGCCACTTGAGCCATCCCTCCAGCCCTCTTTTGGGTCAGTTATTTTTGAGATACGGTCCTCCTTTATGCCTGGGCTTGAGCTTTCCCATGTTGCTGGGATGACAGATGTGTGCCAGAGCCCCAGGATCTCCACCGCACCCCGAGCCCCAGCCCTGGTCCCCACACTACTCTGTCTGCTGTGTCCTTGGGCTGTGTTTGGCTGTGGAAGAGGTGTAGGAACTGAGAGCCCATGGCCACTGGTCACCTTGAGTCATGGGAATGGGGGAAGAGGGCAGGTGATTTCCAGACATTCTTGGTGACCAATTGCGTGAACCATGGCTACTGTCCCTGAAGGGTGATGGGGTCCCTGGGGAGAAAGAATCCTGACTCAGATCCCTCTGTTGGGGATTTGGGTTAGGAGTCGATGTCTTACATTGGTCTTTCAAGGCATCTGGAGTGATGTGGGACCCGAGGAGAGCTGGCAGGGCGAGGGGAGGAGGGGACAGGTGACAGTGCAGGTGATGGCTCGGCTGGCTGATCTAGGGACATTAGTTTGTCTCTGATTGCTGCACACACATGTGCACGCACACAGCATACTCCAACACTACTGAGAATCAGAATTGGGGGAGGGGGAGGTTCTTTATTGAGGATGGTGAAGGTGAGTTTACTATAACTGAGAACCCCTGACCCCTGTGCCTTTGGGGACCAAGTCACACTGGCCCCGGCTCTCAAATCTATTTTGCAAACAAAATAAAACAAAACACAGAAATATGACACGTAAGCAGGTCCCACCAAGAATTGACTTTAAGGAAGGTCCAATTACCAGGGAAAGGAACCCACAGAATGGGGGAACTGGACGAATTTCAGTTCTCTTTGATTGAGGCACACATTACAGATTTTGAAATTAACTCTTTCCATCCCAAAGGACTCAGTTTCCTTTTTCCCAGGTCCGGTTCACCCACTAGATTGCACAAGCGATGGGGAGGAGGAACAAGTTGCTCAAGGGGAACTTCTGCTCACAGTCGGGATGAAGCAGGGATGTCCGTCAGATCCCGGGGGGATTCCTTTGGGACCGTGAAGAACTGAAGTATTTCGTTCATACATTCATATATTCATTCAGGATTCAAATGAGGCTGGAGGCCAGATCACCCTTTGTTTGGGGATGGTGTATAGGCTGAGCCACGTAGGAGGCAAAGAGTCCCAGGGATGTTTCCTTAGTAAAGGCCAACTCAGCCGGCACTGGAGGAATCTCCAGTTCAAGACCATCTTGGGCTATGTCTTTAGACTCTGTGTCAGACAAGCAAGCAAACAACAACAAAATAAGGATGCAAAGAAAGACAGGATCCTCTCCAGTCTTTGGAGTAGGAAACTGAAGTCGCTCCTCCATCCTCCCCACCCCTCCTCTTCCACCTCTTCTAGTTGCCATGAGGTGAGCACACTCCTCCACCATAGGTTCTGCTGTTGTGGTGTTCACCCTTATCACAAACCCGCAGCCGTGGAATAAGAGAATGGGAGACCAAAGCCTTTGAAAGCAGGAGCCAATTACCTCTTTCCTCCTTTAAGTTGTTTCTCTTTGGTGTTTATTATAGGGGTAAAAAGTGGAATGTACTGCAAAGACAAGCTGGGCTCGGTAGTACACACCTGTACTTCCAGCTACTCGGGAGGTGGAGGGAGGATCAGAGGCTGAGGCTAGAAGTAAAATCAATCAATTAACAAACAAAGAAAAGCGCAGGGACATGGCTCTAGTGGGAGAGCAAGTTGCAAGTGAGAAGTCCTGAGTTCAATCCCCCGTAGCTCGTGCGTATGCACGCGCACACACATACATACACACACAAAGCCATTGTACACACAAAGCCAATCGACACTCTTCTGTGGGCTTTAAATCACTCCCAGCTGACTTAGAGCACTGAGAGATGTCCGTGCTAGGGCCACGGCTGTGATCTCGCAGTGCTTGGGGACAATGACAAGGAGAAAGGGCTCAGCCATTCCCCTGCCCCGGGATGGGGGTGGTGGGGAGAGGACATTTGGGCTGATTCCACTTTGTGGCAGTTTGGATCCTGGTGCTGTGAACTCTGGGCCCGCTTTCCATTCTGCTGGGGTGCCTGTCTTTGGAGAAGGCTGGCGTTCTGGCTGAGTAGTCCAAGAGCATCAGGAGGATGAGCACGGACTGTGCTCATGTGGCGATGTGCTCAGGCCCGCGACGCTGGCACGCTTCTGCCAGGCTTCCCAGCCTCTCTGCACTTGGGATGTCTCCTTAAAAAGAAGCAAAGAACAGAAACAAGGCGGGGAAGATATGGCAGCCAGAGGGAAGTCTGCCTGGCTATTTACTTCCATACACAATCCCCGTTTGTCTTTTGAGTAACAAGTGTGATTATTTTGCTGGCATCCACTCAGACAGCCCGGTGGCCCAGGGTGCCCATGCGGGACGGGGTAACCAAGTTGCGTGCTGTCACCAGCAGCAGGACCCCAGAGCCAGGTGGATGAACCCTCACTGTGGTTGAGAAAGGGGGATGGATCCGGCCCTGGGTTGGTGTGCCCCAACCCCCGAAGTTCTAAAGGGTTCATAAGCAATTCTCTTTGTTTTCCAAGTACTGGAGTTTGAACTCAGGGCCCAGGCACTGTCCCTGAGCTTTTCTGCTCAAGGCTACCACTGTGCCACTTGATCCACGGCTCCACTTGCAGCTTTTCTGTTAGTTAATTGGAGCTAAGAGTCTCACTGACTTTCCTTTCCCCAGGCTGGCTTTGAACCACCATCCTCAGCCTCCTGAGTAGCTGACAGGTGTGGGCAGCAGCACCTGGCTCACCTTTGTCAGTCCTTTCCTGCCTCATTCCTGGAGGCCGGCCAGCCTTGACCATGGAGTAGGGGCGGGTGTGTGCCTGCCCGGTCTCCTGGGGCTTGTGGTGAGGTGCGGATCCCAGGGGACAGGCAGAGCTGTCGCCGGGGTCTGGAGCTGCAGGGGACAGGCAGCTTCTGCTTCCTCCTTCCTCTTGACACTTGGGGTTCCCCTTCCTCCCCGTACCTTTATTTATAAGGTGAGCAGGCGCCACCCAAGAGCAAGTGGGTGTCTGGGATGGAGAAATAAATAGCAGTGCCTGAGTATGTTTTTAATCAGTGAGAAAAACATCGCCAGCTAACAAAGGACATGCAAATAGACTACACGCTCAGGTTCCTGTCTGTTCTCAAAAATAGCAAGTTGGGGGCTGGCCACAGCGCCGCGGCCGCCTCTGCGGACACAGCCCACGTGTCTCGCCGTGGCATCGTGGGCAGATTTGTTCTCCCATTCCACAGAGGAGCAGCCTGAGGCCCAAGCATGTTTTGCGGGCTCGGGGCTGTAATCCTGGCGAGGAGGATCTGGCTCCAGGCTTTCCCGGTGCCTCCCCAGCCCGGTGTGGGAGTTGGCATTTGTGCCCCACTTCTTTGTATGCTCTTTATTGTAAGAATACTGTACAGAGGGGTTACAGTTACATGCGCAAGGTACCCACTTCTTTTTTAAGAGGAACTGGTAAACCCAGAAGAAAGGACCTGTGCTCTGGAATTTTCACCCAGCTGCAATGACCAATTACTCAATTGGGGATTTTTAAATGTGAATTTTTTGTTGTTTTTTGAAAACCATGTGTGGGCCATGCACCCTGAGAGGCAATCTTGTCCCCAGGCAAGAACAAGGTTCAATTCTATGGCTTCTTTCTCTGTTCTTGCATTCAAATGCACACGAAAAGCAGAGAGAGCCATGAACTGGACATGGCCATTGCTAGACTTGGATCCCTGGATCTGACCAGCCCCTCACCTGATGTGGGAAATGGGTTCTAGCCACCCTCTCAGCAGCTGCTTCCCAGCAAAACAAGCCTGGAAGGAGTCTTAACTCCTCCTTGGACCTGTGCCACCCAGAATGTCACAGCCTTCCTGAGGGACTCGAGGATCGTGGCGTTGAGGACAGGCTATTTGATGAAGACTTTGGCTGGCGCTGGTCTTTAAAATCCACACTGCCAGTCAGGCGTGGTGATGCATGCCTGTAATCTCAGCACTCAGGAGGCTGAGGCGAGAGGACTGAGTGTGTGAGGCTAGACCTTGTTACATTGGGAGATTCTATTTCTGAAAATCCACCAGCCAGACAAAAAAGCCAACAGAAGACAAGAACAAATCCAGACTGCAGTTTCCAAAGCAATGAAGCAATTAAAGAGTAACTGTGTGTGTGTGTGTGCACACGCACACACGTGTGCATGTATACTGGTACTGGGGCTTGAACTCAGTGCTTAAGTGCTGTCTCTTAGCTTTTTCACCCAAGCCTAGGGCTCCACCACTTTGAGCCACAGCACCACTTCCAATTTTCTGGTGGTTCACTGGAGACAAAGAGTCTCACAGACTTTCCTGCCCAGGCTGGCTTCAAACTGTGATCCTCAGATCTCAGCCTCCTGAGTAGCTAGGATGACAGGCATGAGCTCTGGCACTGTTTGGCCTGCCCCTTGGCTCCGACTGAGGCGCCTCTGGGCTGTCCCCAGGCACCCGCTGGCCACCTTCTTCCACCTGTTCTTCCGAGTGAGCGCCATCGTCACCTACGTGGGCTGCGACTGGTTCAGCAGCAGCTTTGTGGGCTGCTTTGTCACCGTGCTGCTTCTCCTGGCCTTTGACTTCTGGTCGGTGAAGGTAAGACCGACTCCGTGGGACTCCGGGCTCTGCGGCTCAAGCTCGCTGTGCATGTGGGGCCCGCAGGGGCTTTGGGCTGAAGGGACTCCGTGCCATGTCGCTGGACACGAGGGTGGAGAAGCGCATTGTAGAGTGTTGAATAAAGGGCTCTGGGTATCCACAGTCGTGGTTTAGAATATGTACCATGAGGACGCGGACGCATATGTATGGTGTTTGATGTTGGGTTCTTGTTACACTTTCATATGATGCAACATATAAATAAGTTACTAGATGATTTTGGGGAGGGAAGGTATCTGCCACTTTTTTTTTTTCTAATACCAGAGTTTGAACTCAGAGCTTTGTGCTAGCCAGGCAGGCTGGCTGAGCCTGGCTAGCTTCACGGGGCAGGCATGAACTGCGATGCTCTTATCCATGCTTCCTATGAAGCTGGGATGACAGGTGTGTGTTACCACACCCAGCTGTACATTGGCTGCCAAGAGGTGTCTCAACTTTTGGCTCAGGCTGGCTTCAATCCAAGATCCTCTTGATCTCTGCTTCCTAAGTAGCTAGTATTTGCAGGCTTGAGTTGCCATGCCCGAACGAGTCTGTGGCTTTTTCAAGTCAGTTTCAAGGTTCAAAGCTGATCGGAAAAGCCAGCCCAAGTTTACCAGCTCCCACTGTGGCCAGTGGCTTCCTCAGGGGTCTTTTTGTCCATCTGCCTCAGAATGTAACCGGAAGACTTCTGGTGGGCCTACGGTGGTGGAACCAGATAGATGAGGACGGGAGGAGCCACTGGGTGTTTGAAGCCAGAAAGGTATGCTGCAAGTCAACGTGGCAGCATGGGGTCTGGGGAGACGCAGCGTGCAGTTGGCCTGGCTCCCCTGGAACTGCATGTATCTGGATACACACACACACACACACACACACACACACACACACACACACACACACTCCTACAGATCCCACCGGTGTGGGAGCTCTGTGAAACTCATGTCCACCCACAAAACCCGTGAGAGCCGTTCCGCCATCCTCACAGGCCTCCCCTCACCACGTGGCCACCACGGAGGCCGAGGCGCGCATCTTCTGGCTGGGTCTCATCATCTGCCCCCTCATCTGGATGGTGTTCTTCTTCACTACCTTGTTCTCCCTGAAGTTGAAGTGGCTGGTGAGGACGGCATCAAGCCCGTGGTTGCGGGGGCGAGGCGGGGCAGCGGGTGCGCTTCCCCCGCAGCTGAGCAGCTGCCTTGGCTCTGAGCGGCTGGCTTTGCTGTCCTGGCGCAGGCCCTCGTGGTGGCCGGGATCTCACTGCAAGCTGCCAACCTCTATGGCTACATCCTTTGCAAGATGGGCGGCGACAGCGACCTCAGCAAGGTGGCGGCCAGCTTTCTGTCGCAGACAGTGTTCCAGACGGTGCGTGACGGTCCCGCGCCGACGGGAGGCTTGTGGGGGAATCGCGGGTCCTTCCCCACCAGTGGGGCTGATAGGAAATACACACAATTGTCCATCTCAAACCCAAGGCTGCAGCCAGCTCCACATCGCCTCCAGAGCTGTCGTGGTCTCCCACGCTGAAATGTCCTCAACACTAGTTCCCACGGCCTCCCCAGTGGGGGTGCCCCCTATTCTCTACCCATGGTCTCGAGGGACCACTTAGACACCATGTCTGTCCTTTGCGGCTTCCCTTTGGTCTTAAGAGGAATCACAGGGGTTGTTCTGGTTTGGAGGGACAGGTGAGTGTGTCACAGATGGCTGGAGCCATCCTGAATGGAACGAGGCTGCAGAGGTCAGACCCACAGCCAGCAGGTCCGCGGCCTCCTGGCCAGTCGCTCGCAGCAGGAGCTCAGAACCATGCCGACTCTTCCCTTGCAGGCCTCTCCAGGGGACTTCCAGAAGCCGGGGCTCGGGCTAGAGATCCATCAGCGTTAGGTGAGCGTGCATCAGCCCCGGAGCTGGGAGCACCTGCTCTGAGGACCCAGCAGGGCGAGAGCCACGCTGCACAGGCCGCCTGGGAGCTCTGAGCGCCGCACCCTACCCCCCCCCCCCCGTCCTCACACAAGCAGGCTTGAAGGGAGAGGAGGGAGGGAAGAGAGGAGGGGGCTCCTCTCTGATCCGCTGCTCTCTGTTCCTGTGTCTCAGCCTTTATTCACACCTGTCTCTCAGGAAGCCTTGAGATTCGCTGGCATGTGAGCCTGGCCTGGAGATGACGATGTGTGGTAACACCCACCACACGCGGACCTCTGTCATATGGTGACTCGGGCTCCTCCAGAGATTTCTGACGGACCCCCAGCTGACCATGTGCACTGACCCCAGAGTGAAGCCCAGCATGAAGCTCTGCCTCCGCTAGATTCTTCGGATGGTGAGCATGGGACAGTTGTGGAAGCCACGCCCCTACCCTGTGCTTTCCCCCCCCCCCGCCCCTGCCCCCCAGGCTGCGTATCCTTAGAGGTCGGGGCCACAGGCAGGGGCTCCTGGTGGCTTCAACAGAGCAGCCTCCGTGGCCCTGTCCTGGGACTTCCAGAAGCAGGCCGCACAGGACAGGCTGGGAGAGATCTTTTATTTTACAATAACGCGCGCGCGCGCGTGTGTGTGTGTAAAGAGGGGGACTGAAGGCGCTCTGAGTGACAAACCAGCATCGGGTCCTCACACTGTCGGGCCTGAGCGATGCTGCTGGGGCCTGTGGCTGGAAATGGCTGGTCCTCACTGCACCCCGAGTTTCAGGAGCTGATGAGGTTCTCTCTGTGTGGCTGCTGGGAGGCGCAGAACTCCTGGATTCCTGGAAATCAGATGAGATGTGAGAGCTCACTGTCACCTCTGCCTGAAGCCTGAGGCCACCGCGGGGCTGTCAGCTGGATCTAGCTGGTTTGGGATTTTGTAGTGTGTTTTCAATGACTCCAATGAGAAGGACTTCCGTAAATTTCACCCTCTGTAAAGCCATGGATTTGTTCACAGCGCTGATGAGTGGGGACATGTCCCATGAGCCCCTCTCCCCCGCTGGGCACACCTGAGGCCCGGGGCGGCCACTGTGATTGTCAGTGTGACACCGCCTGCTCGCTCAGCGCGCTTTGCTCCTTTACATGCCCCGGCCGGAAGGTGTCTGCCAGCGTGAGGCTCAAACACTTACTTTGGATTATATTTCTGTAGGCTAATGTGGCTGGCGAATCTGGTGCTTCAACAAAAAAAGACTGGCCTTTGTCACAGCTCTTACCTAAAAGATAAGAGACACATGGGAGCCAGTGAGATCTCTGCAGCCAGGCTCTGGGGCTCTCTCTGTGCCAGGGTCGATGTGTGGGTGCCTGGGCCCGCCCCACTCGTGGAGCCCAAAGCTGGGCAAGAGCTGGGGTTGCCAGGACCTTGGCCAGGTGCCCTCCACACAGGCCCCCGGCTGCCATTTCTGCAAGTGAGCAGGGCTCTGGAGAAGTGATCTGAAACTTGGACAGGGGTGTGGTGGGGGTTCACATAGTAAGATCAGCAACCCAGCACAGGAGGAGAGCAGGACTAGTTCTCTAAGTAAAAGGATAATGACACCCATGGAATACAAGAGAAGATAGCAAAAGAGAGAGTCCAAACATCCTGGTGTGCTGGCAGCCATCCGTCCAGAACTGGGGGGCTGGGAAGGTGGCTCAGTGGTAGAGTGCTTGCCTTGCATGCATGAGGCCCTGGGTTCGATTCCTCAGCACCACATAAGCAGAAAAAGCCAGAAGTGGCGCTGTGGCTCAAGAGCTCTAGCCTTGAGCTGAAGAGCTGAGGGACTGTACCCAGGCCCAGAGTTCAAGCCCCACGACCGACCAAAAAAAAAAAAAAAAAAAACTGGGAACAATATGGCGTGTGTACATCCTTCAGGTCAACAGCAGCTGCCAGGACCCGGGGACCATGTGTGACCCCAGGGCACAGGGCGAGGGAGTGGCTGAGGTCGCCCTCTCTTCTCTCTACTCCAGCATGACATCGGGTCCCCTCGTGTCCTCTCAGGCATCTACCCCACTAAGTCTCCTGACCCCTAATCCTGTCTTAGACCTGCCTGAGGCAGAGACACGGCGTCCGGAGGAGCAGCTGCCCACAGGGCCTTCGGCTGGGGCCGGGCAGCATGGTGGCCTTGACTCGTTTCTCCTGTCACTTCTCTGCTGCGTGTGTCCTTTCCTCTCCAAGCCAAAACACTGACCACTGGCCCAGACCTGACGTGCATCTCTCAGTCCCTCTACCCTGACAGACAAAACTGACTCCTGTGCTTGGGTGCAGACCCAGCCTTCCCCACAGCCGCTTTGCCCTTTCCGGCCAGGACCCCCGCCCCATGCCAGCAGTGCAGCACACGGGCACAGCCGCCTCGCGCTTCCCCGGCGTGGCGGGCTCAGCTGCGTGAGCTCAAGCCTTCTCAGGCAGCCAGGGGTCAGGAGCGGAGGAGAGTGGGGGTGGAGGCAGGTCACCCTCTCTCAGGGCAGAACCCTTCAGAGCGCCAGACCTACTGTCTTGAGCACACAGGGGGTTAAAGAGCCTTTATTTTGTGTGAACACACCCCAGCTGTTCGGAGCCTCACACCTCCATGAGGTGGTCTCAAACCTACCCCAGCTGCCGTGGCCACTGCCTGTCCCCCTCTCCTGGGTGTCTCCCTTCCCTAGTGCCACTTCCAGTGTCCGAGAGAGTTGGCTTTGCTCTCCCAGGCCAGCTCCAGCAGCCCCTCACAGAGACTGCCCAATTAGGACATGTCTGCTTCAGTTTCCCCATTGCTCTGATGTGGCAGTCACACGGACAGCCTCTCAGGGTGGCAGCTGAAGCATGAGCTCCCGGGGTCTGGCTCTGATGCCCGCGGTTCCTCTGTGCCTGCCCCACGCCATGCCAGCAGGGCTGGGTGGGCAAGAAGACCCCACCCCGCTGTGCGGCACCCAGACTCACCCACCTATGTGCGGGTCCAAAGGCACCTTGCCGAGGAGAGGGGTGCCCAGGTCCTGGCACAGGGCCTCTGCACCCCCGGTCGTGGGAGGGAACACCTGGGATTCTTTCTGTGAGGACGGCAGAGGGGGAGGGAATTGTGAGGCGGCGGCCCCCAGCTGGACCCCGACACTGCCATGCCAGCACTCTGCTTCAGTGAGCCGTCCAGGATCGGGCCGGGGGCTGGGGGCCAGGAAGTGGGGTCTGTGCGGCCCCCACGCCCACCCTCACCTTGCACTTGGGGCAGACGAAGCTGCTCATGTTCTCCACCACCCCGATGATGGGCAGCTTCACCTTGCGGCAGAAGCTGATCTCCTTCCGGACGTCCTGGAGCGAAACCTCCTGCCGAGGCCAAGTAGACAGTGAACCTGGCGTGGCGGGGCAGATGGCCGGCGGCACCCTCTCCACGGTCTCGCGGGGAGCCGTCTGTCCCTGGCCACCCTGGCGTCGCTCACCTGGGGGGTGGTGAGGACCACCGCCCCATCGATATGCGCTGCGGCCAGATACTGGACCACCGAGAGGTGCTCGTCAGAAGTGCCGGGCGGGGTGTCCACGATGAGGTAGTCCACGTCTCCCCAGTCCACGTCACGCAGGAACTGCTTGATCATGCCTGGAAGGGAGCGGAGGCCGCTGCCGGGGAGAGCACGTGTGCCTGGCTCTGTGCCCCGCAGCAGCGCTTCCCCATGGGCAGCTCCAGCCTGGAACCAGACACGTCTGGCTGCCCACAGTGAGGCATCTGGGGCACATCTGGCCCCCGCAGCACTGACAAGACTGCACAACTCTCCCCAGCACACCTACGCGCTCTCCCCAGCACTGCTGAGCCACCAGAAAACCCACTACAAGTAGTCCCAGGGGCTTGGAGACCAACACAATAGAAATTAAAAATTGTATAAAAGGTTGGGTCAGCCTCAAGGCTCTGCTCAACCCAGAAGACAGGGGCAAGCAGAGGCATAGAAATGACTGGTGACACACGGGCCTAACCTGTGTGGGGCCTGCCCCCCCCCCAGCCCCCAAGGTAACAAGACAATGAGAAGGACCACAGAGCCCCGCAGGTGACATGGGACAGGAGAGGCAGCAGGTGACAAACCGCTTTTCTTGGGTCCCCTCCAGATGACAGCGTCGTCAGGGCTGCTGAGCAGGAAACCCACGGACATCACCCCCAGGTTGTCCTCCACGTACTGCAGGGGACAGCAAAACTCACTTCACCCAGAGCCGCACGGGGCCACTCCCATGCCCTACCCGGGGCCTGGCTGACAAAACTGCTCAGGGACTCGATGCCACCCTGCCCAGGGCACCGTCCCGTCATCTCCTTAGCCGCTTGGCAAGGCTGGCAGCCAGGGCCCTGGGCTGCCAATTTTAGCCTATTATTTCCCAGGGTTTCAACTGGGCCTGGGGCTTGCTAGCCAGGCACTCTTCCACTTGAGCCACGCCTCTAGCTCTCCTTGCTTTTGTTCTTTTCCATATAGGGTCTTCAGCCTTTATGCCCAGAGCAGCCTGACTGCAGTCTTCCTGTTTATGCCTCTCATAAAGCTGGTAGCACAGGCACACACCACCACACCCACCTGGTTGATTGAGATTGGGAGTTAAGTTCACTTTTTCCTGGGTTGGCCTCGAACTGTAATTCTCCCAATCTCTGCGCCCCGTCTCCCACCAAGTAGTTGGGATCAGAGGTGTGGGTCACCCTGCCCACATAGTTCTTTGAAGTTTTACTGGAATGCAACTGATATTTAGTCATGTTTCTTTCCAGCTACGCCAGCAAAGAATATCGGTCTATGAGCTACAAGTATTTACTGTCTGCATCCCTTGATTGACAGTTTGGCAATTCTGGTTTTAACAACAGCCCCAGACCCCAAAAAGTACCTCGTAAAATCTGAGGCCTAACCCACAGGTAAGTGTAGACAAATGCCGCCAACGTGCTGTACAGCAGCGTGACGTCACTGACATACGTGTCACTACTTCACAGTCAGGCAGGGAGGGGGGACTCACCACAGGAGACCAGCCCGAGCCGCTCTGGTGAACCTGCGTGAACACAGCATGGCATCTGCATGAGCCACACCAGGCCTCCACACATGAACGTGTCATCTGAAGGGGGCCATGTCCTCAGTCCAAAGCACTGCAAGAGTCTTTCTGGGGCTCTGGTTCATTCTAGTGGGGAACCAAAACTTCCCAAGCTCAAATGTGACTCTTGAGTCTGTGAGGTGTTTAAAGGAACCAGAGAAACTGGCTGAGGGTTGCAGCGCTGACTGTGGGACGCCTGCGTCTTCGTGGTGCAGGGATGAAGGGAACTGCTCTGGCGGCACCGCTGGCCCCAGGCCTGGCCCGAGAGCAGTGTGTGCTTTGGCGTTCTGTGCTGCCCCCAGCGGGGCCTCTTGTTTATGAAACTAGCACAGAAGCAACGTCAGATTCCACATCACTCTTGGGAATTGTGCTTTATAATTTTTCATGATTGGTTATGTAGTCCAGGCTAGCCTTGAACTCAAGATTCTCCTGCCTTAGACTCCTAAGTACTGAGATTATAGGCGTACACCATCACACCCAGTGAAAATTATGCTCCTTTAAGCCCCATAGAACAGTGAAAACTAAAGGTCTGATTTTAAATCTTACTTTTTAACAGCTTTCCTGAGACACGCAGAACACACCATACAATCTGTGCGTGGATAGCGTTAGTGGCTGCTGTATATTCGTAGAGCTGCGTGCCCACACCACAAGCAACGTGAAGCCATCAACTTCTGTGCCTCCAACAAGAAACCATGCCCCCAGCCTCCCTGCATCCCCAACACAAGTGACCCCAAATTTGCTCGGTCTCTACCAATTTGCCTATTCTGCACATTTCATATATCTAGAATCCTATGATCTATGGGCCTTTATGACTGATTTTAAAGTCTTATTTACAAAGACAAAAACCTACTCCCTTTTTATTTATAGTTGTTTCCTAAGTCATAATGTGCAAGGGCAAACGTGGTGGCCCCGCAGCACAGAATTGCTTCCTTTCCTTTTACTTCTCTGTCAGCGTCTTGCTACGTTGCCCAGGCTAGCTTCCAACTCCTGTGCTCACACCATCTTCCTGCCTTGGCCTCCTGAGAAGCTGGGATTACAGGCATGTACTACCATGCACATTTAAATGCTCCCACTTATCAAATACTTAGTTGATACCCATGTTAGGTGGACAGAAAATGTGTTCCTGATGGAGCAAGAGATGGAGGACATTTGGATCCTGCTTTTTCACTTGGCAATGGTTGGCGTCCCTGCCCTCTAACATCCTCCATGCCACCAGGACTGGCCACATTGGCCTCCAGCAACCCTCCCAGGGCCAAGGACAGGGCAGTTGTATCAGACTCCTGCCCCTCAGCACCCCCGCCCACCTTCCATGCACAGCTGAGGACAGCTTCCCAGCGGGGAGGGCCGGCCTCTGCATGCTGCTGGCCCTGTCCTTGCCTGCGTCACTCCCCAGCCCCCAAGTCTCAGTTCCCCAGGGGAGACCACAGCACAGAAAGTTTCCCTGGCTTCCGGAGACAGACGGCAGAGCCCGGCCCCAGTGTTTGTGGAGAATTTCCGCCTCTCACTTCTGCATTTCGCTGCCGTTTCCCTTCCTGAGAAGGCAGGGGAAGCAGGGCTCCATATCCACTTCTGCCCCCCGCCTCGCTGCTGCTGAAGGCCATGGCTGCTGCTACACACAGGCGTAAGTGCGACATTTGTCCTCTAAGACAATGGGCCTTACCTGTTCTCCTTCCAGCCCCATTATCTTGGGAATCGACGGTCCACAGATATCGATGTCCAAAAGAGCAACCTGGGGATGGATGATGCCAGGGGTTACAAAACTCATGGAACAGAGGGGAAAACAGAGAGCGAGGGAAAGGGGGACAGTGTCCAAAAGGGAATATACCTGACTTTACCTGCCTTATGTAACTGAAACCCCTCTGTAAGTCACCTTTATAAAAACAGTTAAAAAATAAAAGTAAAAACTTGCCAGGGACCAGTGGCTCACACCTGTAATCCTAGCTACTTAGGAGGCCGAGATCTGAGGATTGTGGTTCAATGCCAGCCCAGGCAGAAAAGTCCGTGAGACTCTCATCTCCAATGAACCCCAGAAAAAGCTGAAAGTGGTGCTGTGGCTCAAGTGGTAGCGTGCTAGCCTTGGGCAAGGAGCTTAGGGATAGCACCCACCCAGAGTTCCAGGCCCAGGCCCGGCAAAAAAAAAAAAAAACACACAAAAAGAAACCAAGAAACACTTCATGGAACATACAGTGGAGGGGGAGGCAGGGAGAAGGCAGGAGGAAGCTGGGCTAACGTGGAGCACTTGGAGGTCAGGAGTGATAGAACACGGCCCTGCCAGGTCACCGACGCATGGTTCAAAACTCCCAGTGGTCATCGTATTGTGGGGTAAGGCCATGTGACCACTCAACTTCAGCCCATTTACTACCTGGGCACAGGCATTACCGTCTCTGCTTTACACATGAGGAAACAGGCCCACAGATGCCCAATGCCCCGTTCCATGGGAGAGGAAGAAAGCTGGGCTTAAATCCCAGTCTGCAATATGAGGGCTCTTTCTCCCTCCCTGCAGGGTCTGAAAGGAGGCAAGAGACCCCAGCCCAGCTCCCACCAAGTCCCATTCTCAAGAGAAACTTAAGGGAGCAGAGTGCTCACTGGGGGCTTAGGCTCTGTCTCAGGAGATGCTGTGGCCCACACCCTCCACGTAGGGCTGAGGAAGGTCTGAGAAGGCCTTCAGGGGCTGGGCGAAGGGCAGGACCAGTCAGTATTCATCTCCACAACGGGGATGTCTCACATCAAAGGGAAGCACCCCGGCTAACTTTGTACCTTGCCTCAGGTTTGTTTCTTGCTTCTCTCTGTAATCTCCCTGCGTGCCTGGCAAAGCTGCGGTCTGGACCCCACTCCCCCCAGCTCCCGTGGGTCTCTTGTGCCCTCTGGCCAGACCCAGGTGTGGACAGGGCTTCGTTCTCACCTGTTTATCTCAAACTTCAGGGGCCATCTCACATAAGTGCCTCAGACCTGGGGGAGGTGTGGCCATCATGGTGACCCCAGCAGGCCTTTCCCAGTCCCACGCTTCCTTCTGGAAACAACTACATCCGTTTCCTTCCAAGGATGAGCACACCCACACCACAGCAGGGAAATGAGCAATCCACAGATGGTGTGCTCTTCCTCTGGAGACTGGAATGGCTTCTGGCCAGTTCTGTACCCAGATCACTGGCCTAGACCCGTTACATGTGCCGCTCAGCAGGACCTGTGATTGCTTCCCCTCCTGTCTGAGCCAGGCTGCCGAGCCCTGGCCTATAGCAGTCAGAATCGCTTCTCCCTTCAGGGGAGCTGACAGCAAGATGAGGCCTCGCCAGTTAGGTGGGGAGTGAGACAGTGGGGGCAGTCAAAACCCTAATCTGTCCTTTACCCAGCACTCCCAAACCGTACTTAGGAAGACAAAGGGTTCTAGTGCTAGTCTCCCGAGGCTGTGTCATCTCATACGAGATTGCTGCCTAACTAAAAGGACAGGGAGATTTGGACTTATTCTGCACGAGCTCTGTGCGCATATGCGCGCGCATGCGCACGCGCACACGCACGCGCACACACACACACACACACACACACACAGAGTCACTGTCTTTGCTTTCCTCAGAGTGGGGTAGCAGCGATGGCTATTAAGTCATTCATGGAGTCCTTGCTATCAGCAGGCACACATCTCCCTTATGGCCTGAACCCATTTCACATGTGGCAAGGCAGAGATAGAGACAGCCTGAGCAGCTGCCCAGGTCATGGCTGTGGTTTGGAGAAGCTGTGACATGACCCACCACACCTCCACTACACAGCTGTCACCCAGAGAGCAGCAATGGGCGCCACAAGCGTTCCTGCTACTGTGCACTTGAACAGAACCAAACATTTGTCCAGAAGAGCCAAATAGGAAGCACTCTATGGGCAACATCAAGGCTAGTATGGAGTACTTACGTAACAATTTAAGAGCAATCACTTAGAAATGTAAGCACTGATTGTAGCTTGGAGGAGATGGTGAGTTGGATTTAGCCCAATGAATACAGTTTGCAGACTTTTGGCTTAGATAACAGCCACATGAGGTTAAAGTATTGAAGAGTCTGAGCACAACATAGGAAGTTACAGACTGTGAGGAGAAATGGACCCTTGCAGTCCACGTTCCTGGCTGGAAAGCCCAGGGAAACGGCTCAGCCAACCACCCGACTGTTTCTTGTTCTCCACAGGGGCGGGGATGGTGAAAAAGGCCCAGTGTACTTAGTGTAAGGAACCCCTTCTCCGCAAGACATCATGACCCTCATCCCTGGGCCCCACCTGCGTGTTTTCATCTTCAGCGAGGCCATGGGCGAGGTGAGCACTGAAAGTGCTTTTCCCGACACCGCCTTTCCCAGACAACACCAAGACTTTGTGTTTCACAGTCTTCATTTTCTCTTTGATCTCCTCTATGGCTGCAAAGAAAGCAATTCAGGTAATGAAGTCCCTGCCTGAGTCACTGAGTGTCATTCCCCCTGAGAGCAGGAAGTGTCACAGTCCTAGGGACTGTTTCAAAGGATCCTGCGTGAGGTGCCACTTTGTCGAGTGTGGGAAGGAAACGAGACTAGCATCACATCTGAACTCTTACCTGCTGGTTTCTGGGTTTGTTTCATCCACTAGAACAGGAACCCAGGAGGATGGGGGCTGTCTAAAGGAAGCTGCCACCTGTTGTCCTTTCAGTTCCTGAACAGAACCTTCCAGATGCTAAAGGTTCACAACCTGGGCAAAATTCCCTAGGGGACCCAACTGTCAACATCTAAAGACATTCATGGAGTGTCACTGCAGGGGGTGCTGCTGACATCTAGTGGTAGAGGTCAGGGGTGCTCTAAATGTTCTATAGTGCACAGGACAATCAATACCTTGTAACAAGGAATGGTCAGGTCGGAAACACCAGAAACTGGTGCTCAGGATGAGAAATCCTGGTAGGTTTGTCATAAGGACCTGTCACCTGTCCTCACTTACTGTGCTTTCAATCTTCCATCTGATTTCAAATCCTTCCAATGACAACAGAATTATTTTTCTCACTATTTTTGATGAGGATCAGGAGGTTAAGAGAGGTTAAGACCCTTGTTCACGGTCAAGATCCAATCTCTTTGAACTCCTTCAAGATTCTTCTCCCAAAGCCAGACACCAATGAGTGGCTCACTCCTGTCATCCTAGCTATTCAGCAGGCTGAGATCTGAGAATCTCCCTTCAAAACCAGCCAGCCAGCCAGATTCTTATCTCCAATTAACCAGAAAAAGCCGGACAGAGGTGTGGCTCAAGTAGTAGACGGCCAGCCATGAGTGGAAAAGCCAAGCAAGAGTGCATGGCCCTGCATTCAAGTCTTTCTGCTGTTGAGGCAGGGTGTCCCTATGTAGGCTAGGGTGGCTGATAATTTCCAATCCTTCTGCCTCAGCCTCCAAAGTGCTGGGATTACAGGTGTGCACTATGACATCTGGCTTGCCTTCCTGCTTTTTTCAAGACCCTCAGATTCTCAAAATCGATCCTTCTGGGTACTTTTTCTTTCTTTCTTTTTTGTGTGTCAGTCGTGGGGCCTGAACTCTGGGCCTGGGCGCTGTCCCTCAGCTCTTCAGCTCAAGGCTGGTGCTCTACCACTTTGAGCCACAGTGCCACTTCCAACTTTTTCTGTGTATGTGGTGCTGAGGAATCGCACCCAGGGCCTCATGCATGCAAGGCAAGCGCTCTACCACTGAGCCACCTTCCCAGCCCCCTTCCTGGTACTTCTTGCCACTGTGATTTATTTATTCTCTTGCTGGACACTGGGATTCGGTACCTTTCATTTACCGCTCAGGCCCCGCCCCCATTTCCGCTCTTTTCCCCGCCTTTCTCTTTAAAAACCACGCCTCCCACGACATAGTACCTGTCATTCATCCTCCATGTCCCGCCCTCTCATTACCGACGCGATCTCCCCCCCCTCCCCCCCCACACACCCCGCCTCTTCCGGGCCCGAGGCTTTCACTTCCTGTGGCGGCCTTGCCCCTTCCTCACCCGGGTCCGGGGCGGCGCCGGCTCCGGAAGCACACAGCCGCTGGTTGGGGCATCCCTGACACGAGGCCCCGCGGCCCGCCTGGGCACTATCGGCCCCGGGACAACCTGCGCAGAGACAAAGTCACGGTTAGAGCCGCTCGCTGCCCTCCGGCCCTGCCGCGCACGCCCGCCGCGCCAGCTCACCGTCAGGCGCCTCCTCCATTCTGCCGCTCTGGTCGCCGTCGCGCCCACCGGAACCCGCGGCGGTGCACTTCCGCCTCGCGGGCCCAATCTACCGCTCGGGCCGCGCGAAATAAGTCTGGGAAACTAAGACTGCGCACGCGCACACCTCTTGCAGAGTGGGCGTGGCCCTCCCGGGCAGCTGGGCTGGGGCCGGGTAGCTTAAATGCTTGTGGCCCAACAAGCGTAACGTTGGTGCGGCTCTGTTATCTCACAGCCAACCTGTATTCCTGTTTCCTCAGAGGTTCCAAATCCAGGAGTACTTGTTAGGTCTCTTCAGCCTCCTTTTTAATCTCTATTATCCTGGTACATTCCTGTTCATGATTAACTTTTTCATTAAAAATTGTTTTTTCACTATGGATTCGTGGGTGGTGTTGGTTTGTTTTTGCAGTATTGGGGGTTTAAGTCAGGGCTTCAAACTTGCCAGGTGGACATCCTCCTACTTGAATCATTCTTCCAGCCTTTTTGTTTTGTGCTGATTAAACTCAGGGCCTTGTGCTTGCTAGGCTGGTGCGCTTATCATTTGAGTCCTGCCTCCAGCCTAGCTTTTTTTTTCTGGTTATTTTGGAGATGGAGTCTCACAGGCTTTTTTGCCCCAGCAAAAAACAAAAACACCCAGTGCCTCCATCCTTGATCTCAGCACCTGAGTAGCTAAGATGACAGGAGTGAGCGACCACACCTGGTTTAAACTCTGTGTTTACAACACACTATTCTATCATTTATGTTTCAGGATAAATTATTCTTTCTGGCCAGCTGCCACCACCACCCTCAGATTTGGCCAGGGAGGCCTTTTCAAGGACTCTTCGATGTCCTTTTGATGCCAGCCCACCTTTTGGGAGCTTTGTCTTGCTTTCTGAAGCAAAGAGCACTTGCAGGCTCTCTGGCTATTATTGCTGCAGCTATTCCTCCCAGAGCCTGTTTCTTTTAGGGAATGGTGTTGAGAAACCACAGTCCTCTTACCGCATGTTCTCTGCTGTTGGTGCATCAACGTTTGCTGCTTTGCACAGTCTAAAGACTGCATAACTTCTCTCCACAACAGCTCTACGGACAGAGAGGAGCCTAGTCACTACATAGGGAAGGGTCAGCTTCCAGTCACTACAGCATTTTGTTCAGACCTCCTATTTGCGGGCTAGTGTGTGTATGTTTGTTTTAAGTGAACTTCCTCATGTCTGTCCCTTTAGTCCTATCTGTTAGGCTTTACTGTCTCCATTTTTGGTTGAGGAAACTGAAATTTAATATAAACTACTCCCTTCAAGTCACATGCCTGGGTGGGAATGTGAGTGGTGTGTGTGGTGGTGTGTGCTCATGTGTGTCTACATTGAGCGCCCGCTGACCTAGAGTGCAGTCTCACTCGCTACAGAATCTAGTCTTGTAACTACAGTGTGTTGAGTGCTACAACAGTGGAGTACGCGATTTAGCTGGGGGCATGGTGGTGCATGCCTGTAATCCCAGCTACTTGAGGTCAGAGGCAGGTGGATCCAAAGTTCAAGGCCAGCTTGGGCAGAGTAGTAAGACCCTATTATTAAAAAAAAGAAAAAAGGAGAGTGTAGCTCAGTGGTAGGTTGCTTGCCTAGCATTCACGAGGCCCTGGGTTTAATGGCAGACCAGAAGAGGAGGCAGGGGGAAATTTCCAGAGGCTTCCATCTCAGTGGGAGCCTAAGGGCTGAAGGGGAGTCTACTGTTGGGAAAGGGTGGCGTGGGGATTGCTGAGCGGACAGCAGGAGTCAGCAAAGGCCTGGGGACCTGGGGCTCCAAGGACAGACCGGCAGGGAGAAGAGACTCTGCGATTTACTGCGGTCTAGCTTGCTGCCATCCCTTTTACAGGATTTGACCCTCTACCTCAGGGTCATAGTTCACTGCCCTAAAATCCACCTGGTCTCTTCCTGTTCCTCCTTCTGCCCAGTACCACCCAAAACAAAGACACGAAATGTACCAGTGCTGGCGCTCACCTGCTGCCACAGCCACACCACTCCAGAGTATGGCATTCTTAAGAGAAGCTGTGGACAAAGCGGGTATGTGGGAATCCCCCTAGCTTTCTGCTCAGTTTCCTCCACACTGAAGCTGCTAACAGCAGTCTCTGCTTTTTCTTCTTCTTCTTCCTCTTCAATACTGGGATTTGAAGTCATTGCTCTACCGCTTGGACAATCCTCCCAGCCCGAAGTCTATTCATTTTTAATAATTACTTTATTGTTGTGATAGAGGTGATGTACAGAGGTATTACAATCGCATCAGGCACTGAGTACATTCCCTTTTGTACTGTGTCTTCTGTTCTCTCGTTTGGTCCATTCATGTTTCAAGTGTGTTTATGCTTCTGACATCATTGAAGCTTCAATCTGTGATCAGGAGTTCTAGGCCAGACTGGGAATGTGGCTTAGTGGTAGATTGCTTGCCTAGCATGCATGAAGCCCTGGGTTCGATCCCCCAGTACCACATAAAAAAGAAATCCAGTGACGCTGTGGCTCAAGTGGTAGAGTGCTAGCCTTGAGCAAAAGAAGCTCAGGGACAGTGCCCTGAGTTCAAGCCCCAAGTTTAAGGACCCCTGATTACACTTTCCCAACCAGCACCTGTGGAGGTTTCCAAATCCTTATCTTTCTCTGGAGGTGAACTTGGGAGGCTTGAGGTCTGAGGCCACCGTGGGCAAATGCACAAGACCTTATCTAAGAACAAAGCAAAAGCAGGGGAGTGTTTGCTTAGCAAGTCCTAGGCCCCAGAGTTCAAAACCCAGTGCCACAAAAACAATCAGCCAATCAATCAATCTGGCTCCATTCCGGCACCTCCTTCCTCACACCAATTCACTCAGCGCCTTGGAGAGGGGTCCCTTGAGGGTTTCAGTAATGGCAGAGGAGGGTGAGGGTAGCTCACGTTTTTTTTACACTTCACATCTGCTGACAAAGTGTAAGTTCTGATGGCTAGCTCTCGGATTGGGTAAATCACTTCGCGTCTTCAGCCTCAGTTTGTACAGCCGTATGCAAAACAAGGAGAATGAAAGTATCTGGCACATGAGGTTGCTGGGGGTCAAGCGGCTCACCTGAGACACCAAGACAGAGCTTGCTCTAGACAAAGTCAGGGATCCAGCAAGTTTGCCTTCAGGTAAATTCAGGTTGTAGGTCAGGTAGCCAAAACCACGGGAAGCACAGGAGACCACTGCAGTTCTCTATCTGACCAGTAAGTGGCGCTCTTCCCCTATCTGATCAAGGCAGTGTGCAAAGGGAAACAAATTTAGGACTGGAATTTTTTTCTAGCCTGCTGAAATATCTTGTTTCCTCTTACTGGGTTAATCTGTCCTCTAACTTCTAGAACATACAGAATATTGTTCTAAGAACTTTCTATGTACTTGGCAACTAATACTCTTAGCATGTCTTTCCTTCCCCTACCCCCCAAATACTGGTTGTGTTTTCCTGCTAACATGGGGTATTTTACCTTGTTGAGTCCTGACACTGTTTTTCTGTTTGTTTGTTGTTTGGCAATAATGGAATTTGGACAGGTGTGAGCCACCCACCACGCCTTGCCACGTGCTGAAAATTTTAGAAATATTCTTCATCTTTCTTCCAGGCCCAAACCAGTTTGCCGGGAACGTTTTTTCGTATTTTTTAGAACTTGCATTTTAAAAAGCGTTGTCAGATTGGATCCAAGTGGTGTCAGATTGGAACGCATTCTGCCCTCTTGCTGAGGGCTTCCGAGGCAAGGTCTGGAGGTGCGTGCATGGTGAAATTTTCCACGGTGGTGAGCAGGCAGGATCGGAGTTATTCCCAGCCTTCTGCGAGCTCTGGGATCCGTCCTCTGCTCATCGAGTTTGCTCCCAGGCTTCCATTTTGCTCCTGTGCCAAAGATGAGGAGGGGTGGGGGAGGGCAAGAGAGAGGGAGGGAGGGGTATCCTATGCCCATCTCCAGGGCTCTGTGTGTGGCCACTGTTGCTTAAATTCAGTGGAAGAGTTCATGTATTAATCAATCTCCAAACACGAATACCATACCGGCCTCTGCTTCGCTGGCTGACCACTGGCATGGATTCTTGTTATCGCAGTGAAAGAATGCATATAGATTACTTATATACAACAGGTATGTACGTATATATGTACAGAATACCTTGTCAAAAATATATGGGGCTGGGCTGTGCTTCACGAAGCTAGCAGTGGGTTCTGGATTCAATCCCAACTTTTTTGTTGTTGTTGTTGGTATCACTGGGGTTTGAACCCAGGGTCTCAGGCTTACTTAGCTTGAGCTTTACCACTCGATCCACACTGCCAGCCTGTTTCTTTTTGCTGTTTATTTTGGAGATGGAGTCTAACACACTTTTCTGCCTGAACTGGTCTTGTGCAGGGACGTGTCTAGTAGACAGAGACGTTCCTTGCTGTCCACAAGAAGGGGACCCTAGAGAACACACGTCCAGCTGGAAGCTACGCCTGCCTTTCAATGAACGTCTTCTGGGCGGTCTCCTTACACATGCGCAGAGTGCGAAGGGGAGGATGTTTGTTTCACTTCACACTGGACTGAGGTACCAGAACTAGATCCCATGCCTGTGTCTGTATGGCTGTGTGAGCCAGGGAGCCCTGGGAGACAGGGAGAGGGCACAAGGGGCTTCCTGGGGTGTTGATGCTGTCATCTTGATTGTGATGATGGTGTGTCTGCAGGACTGAGCTGAGGAGGGTGTTCCTGTGTTCAAGCCGTAACTCTGACTTAAAGAAACCACACTTGGGGGCTGGGATGTAGCTCAGTGGCAAAGCGCTTGCCTAGCAAGCGCAACGTCCTGGGTTCGATCCCCAGTACCAAAAAAGAAAAGACAAAAAAAAAATACAGTTAAAAAAAAAAAAAGAAACCACACGTGGGAGTCCATTGTAGTGTTGTTTGTAACAACACAAGGCAACATCTGAAATACTTAGCCATAAGGAACAGTCAAATCAATAGTGGTATATCTATAACAATGGAGTACTATACCGGCGCCAAAAAGGCAGAGGTGGATTAGATGTTTATGTCCTGAGATAGCATACTCCTTAAGAATATTGTTATGTGGGAAACAGTGTGTGTGGTATTTACCACTGATGATACACATCATAGGATCTGTACCATGTGATCTTTATCATTAATGGTAAATAAATAAGTTATACATGTTTATCCATGTGTATGGTATTTCTGAAAAAAGTCTAACAAGAATAGTTTCTCTGGAGAGGTATAAATAATAGCCAAGGCTAATGAGAAACTGTGAATTTCACTTTATACTCCTCCACACTACACCAAGTTATTTCCCACTTCAAGGGCTGGGAAGGTAGCTCAGTGGTAGAGTGCTTGCCTTGCATGCATGAGGCCCTGGGTTCCATTCCTCAGCACCACATAAGCAGAAAATGCCAGAAGTGGCACTGTGGCTCACATGGTAGGGTGCTATCCTTGAGCTGAAGAGCTGAGGGATAGTGCCCAGGCCCAGAAAAGAAAAGAAAAAAAAGAAATACCTGAGCTGGATGCCAGAGGCTCCCGCTTATAATCCTCACTATTCTGAAGGCTGAGAATCACAGTTCAGAACCAGCCCAGGCAGACAAATCCAAAAGACTCTTACCTCCAGTTAATGAGCTAAAAGCTGGAACTGAAGGCTTGGTTCAACTGATAGAGCACCCAGGGGGACTCGCAATCCCTCTTAAAAGTCAGGTACATTGCCAGGCACCGGTGGCTCACACCTCTAATCCCAGCTACTCAGAAAGCTGAGATCAGAGGAATGGTTCAAAGCCAGCCCAGGCAAGAAAGTCCGTGAGACTCTTATTGCCAATAAACTATTCAGAAAAAGCCAGAGGTGGTGCTAGGTCTCAAGCGGTAGAGCACTAGACTGAGCACAAAGAGGCTCAGAGACAGTGCCCAGGCCCTGATTCAAGGCCCAGGACTGGCAAAAAAAAAAAAAAAAAGGCCAGGTATACTGAAGTATAATTTATGTCCAATAAAATCCACTGTTTTAGTAGAAAGTTCTGTGTATTTTGGCCAATATGAACAGGTGAATAATGTCCACTCTAGTCAGGGCTGTGAAACTTTGTTATCATACACACCCCCAATTTTCTGATTTCCTTTCCTTGTCTATCTTCCCCTCACCTCCAGCCCTGGTCACTACCTCTGTAAGTGGAATCATAGAGCATGGTGGCTTTTGAGACTAGCTGTGTCTACCTAGCCTGATGGTTAAGATTCATGTGTGTGTGAACTGTGTGTGTGTGTCTGTGTCTTGAGGTTTGAACTCAGGATCCGGGTGCTATCCCTAAGCTTTTTTACTGAAGGCTGGTGCTCTACCACTTGAGTCATAGCTCTACCTCTGGCTTTTGGGTTGTTGATCAGAGATAAAAGTCTCACTGCTGCCCGGACTGGCTTGGAACCACGATCCTCAGATCTCAGACTCCTGATTAGCTAGGATGAAAGGCATGATCCAGCTGTGTCCAGCTGAGATTCATTCTTGCTATTGTCAGCATCCTGCTGGTACTAATCCAAGGTATGGGTGGACCCCGTTCGGAAGCCATCTTGAGGACACAGAAAGAAGGAAGACGGCTTGACTAACCAAACAGGCTCCACGCGGCTCGAGTTCACTGCATTACATTTGCTCCCACTGGGCCAAGTTCCATCCGGTCTTTCTTTCCTTGTTACAGAGGAACAGATAGGCGTTTTCTGTGCCCCGACAAGGTCTGTGCATTGGGAAACTCATGTTCCCTCTGTTGATGGCTTGATTTTTTTTTTCCTTAGCAGTGTTGGGGATCAAACCTAAGGCCTTGGACTAGGGGGTGAGGGGGGGGTAGTGCCCAAGTGGTAAAGCTCTTGTCTAGCAAGTGTGAGCCTCTGAGTTCACCCCCACCCCCCATGCACACGAGAGGCGGGTGATTGGTGGCTCGCCCATGCATGATGGGCTTTAACTTCGAACCCCACTGGTCTCAGCAAGCAGGTGAGCAAGAGCCAGGCCCAGGGTCTCTCTCCCAGGCTTTATGACAGCGGTACTGAGTCACAGAGGCAAGTTGGCCTTTCAAGTATGGCCTTCGCTCCCTCCCTAGGATGCCTTTGCCCCTTGGGTAGAGTTTTACCTGTGTGGGGCAGGTGGGGGACAATGGAATTTCTTGGAACCACTCAGACAGCCAGCTACTGCAGCCCAAAGAAAGCATGTGGCCCGGGCTCGCTGCCCCCTGCCATGCAGCAAGAGTGCTACCAGCCCTATCACCTACCCGGGTATCGCTACCTCAACTCCTGGAGACCCGGCGTCTTCTACAAGACCTCCACCACCCAGCTGTGCCCCGAGGAGTGCCGCCCGGCCCTGCGACCCCCGTCCATGCTGCCCTCGCTGCGGTCCTCCCTCTTCTGCCGCTACAGCACCCACGATTGGGAGCAGTCCAACGACCTGCAGCTCCGCGGGGCCGAGGCCTCCAATCTGTGGGCCAGCCGGATGACCAACGACTCGCTGCGGCTCATGCAGGACAAGGAGCAGCTCACGCGCCAGATGCAGGAGGGGTCCACCCGGAACCTGAGCCAGAGGCTGTCGGACATCGGCTTCTGGAAATCCGAGTTATGTTACGAGCTTGACAGGCTCCTGGTGGAGAGCCGGAGCATGGATAATATCAAGAGGCGGCTGGAGTGTGCAGCTGAGCAAGTGAACTCTCCGCTGCAGGTAACTGAGGGGGGCGGGCGCAGGGGGCCGGCTGGCCGCACGCCACCAGCCACCCTGGGCAGGCGCTGACTGGAGAGCACCCAGAAGGCTGGTTTCAACTGGATCCTCCAGTATGATCTTTTGTTTTTCTTTTGCCAGTCCTGAGGCTTGAACTCAGGACCTGGGACTGTCCCTGAGCTCCTTTTGCTTGAGGCTAGTACTCTACTACTTGAGTCACAGCGCCACTTTTTGCCTGGATGTGGTACTGAAGAATCAAACCCAGGGCTTCATGCATGCTAGACAAGCGTTCTACCACTGAGCGAACTTCCCATCCCCCTATTTTTTTGGGGGGGGAGGATTTTTAATCAGAGGCAATTCTGGATACTATCCAAGAAATGGAAGTTTTCCAGACTGAATGGAATTGGTTGTGTGTGTGTGTTTCCTCCCTAGGTTTACATGAGCATTTACAGGCTTTATTTAGACATTGAGAGGCCAGGCCTAGTGATTCATGCCTGCAATCCCAGCTACTTGGGAGATAATGGGACTAGGAGGGTTGTAATCTGAGGACCAAAGTGAGCACCTGACATGCTCTGAAAAAAAATGCACTTGCCAGGCACCTTGGCTCACGCCTGTCAACCTAGCTACTCAGGAGGCTGAGAGCTGAGGATCAGGGTTCAAAGCCAGCCTGGGCAGGAAAAGTCTGCCAGACTCTTATCTCCAATGAAAACGAAGTGGTAGAGCGCTCACCACAAGCTGAAGAGCTGAGGGACAGCATCCAGGCCCAGAGTTCAAGATCCACGACCAAAAAAAAAAAAAAGTGCACTAAAACCAAAAAGAGTGGAGCATGGTTCAAATGAGAGGGCCAGGCCCTTCAATCCCCAGTGCAGAAAAAAGAAAAAAAGACATGGCTCATGCTTCCCTACCCTGCCGCCCCCCTCCTCTTCTTCCTCCTCTTCCTCCTTCTCTTCTTTTTCTTCTTCTTCTTCCAATCCTGGGGCTTGAACTCAGGGCCTGGGCACTGTCCCTGAGCTTCTTTTGCTCAAGGCTAGCACTCTACCACTTGAGCCACAGCACCACTTCTGGATTCTTCTGCTTATGTGGTACTAAGGAAT
>NW_012267230.1:10540439-10561134 GCF_000151885.1 Dipodomys ordii
GGGGCTTGAACTCAGGGCCTGGGCACTGTCCCTGAGCTTCTTTTGCTCAAGGCTAGCACTCTACCACTTGAGCCACAGCACCACTTCTGGCTTTTTCTGTGTATGTGGAACTGAGGAATTGAACCCAGAACTTCATGCATGCTAGGCGAGCACTCTACCACTGAGCCACCTTCCCAACCCACATATGTGCCCTGTAATGCACTCCATAGTTTGCTTACTGATGGCTAGAATGTTGGCTCAGCTGGGACAGACTTTGTGCTCAAGACCAGCACGCGGTGGCAGTGAGCCGGGCGTCTGTGCTGCTGGACTTTGACTTCCCGCCAGCCTAGGACCGAGTACAGCACCGAGTATTCCGTGCATAAACCTCCATGAAACCATCACCTTCCGGTGGACTCTCCTGACACCGGTCTGTCAGCCCCCAGTCACATCCTGGACCCATGAGGGTTGCTTTGGGCAGCAGGTAACGGATCACGGCTTAAGCACGGTGTTCCCTTTCCTGCCACAGTGAGGATTCTCGAGGCACAGGTGTGGGCCAGGCTCCCGCAGCCTTCCTTGATGCCTGAAGGGACCGGGCACCTGACTTTCTGCTCCAAGTAGGAGGCTTTTTCGTACAGCAAGCGCCTGTGCGGCAGGAAGATTGAGAAGCGGGTGAGGGTGTCCCTAGCTACTAGTGAACATCTGCTTTTCCCAAGCCTGGCCTGTGTTTCCCATGAGCCCATTCGCTGGCGCTCACACAAGCCCCTGGCTGTCCAGAAGTCCTGCTGTGGAAATGTATTTCTCTGCATCTCAGCCCCCTTCTGTGGTGGGGGGCTGTTCTGGGCTCCCCGGAACAAGGCTGGAGTCTCTGGGGACCTAAGGACCTGCAGGCTTCCTGCAGCCAGCCCCACAGCTGGTCCTGACTTGGGCATGTCTATTCTATCCACCTCCTCTGCGTCCCGGGCTGCATCCTCGGGCCGGGCAGCCTCTTGAGGCACCGCGGTGAGCCCGCTTTCCCGGGCTTCCATCTCCTGCTCCCCTCCAGTCATGCACCCCCCCCACTCCCCAGCAATCAGAATGAGCTCAATTATCAAATGAATCCTGCTAGTCTCTCCCCCCCCACTAGCTCCATTGATGGCATCCCAGAATTTAACATCTAAATTCCTGAACTCTTCTACCCCTTCCTATCTGGAACCCTACAGCGCTATTGCTCTAGCTGCACATCTCCACTCCAGTCCCAGGGTCTTCCTGTCTGTGCCTCGGACCTCAGGGCCTTTGTATCTGCAGTTTCCTCTTTTGTCTCATTGTACCTCCTGTCTCTTCAGAGAGTTCCTCCTGACCACCAGGTCATCAGATACATACATACATACATATATATATATATATCATGTATATACACACACACACACACACATATGCACACACACATATGTGTATGTGTGCACGCACGCAAGCCAGGTACTGGGGCTTAAACTCAGAACCTCTCACTCTTGTTTGTTTGTTTTTGTCTCTCTGTCATGGGACTTGAACTCGGGGCCTGCTGGATGTTGTCCCTGAGCTTCTTTTGCTCAAGGCTAGCACTCTACCACTTGAGCCACAGCACCCCTTCCATTTATGTGAATGTGTACACACATGTGTGTATGTGTATGTGAGTAGTTAATTAGAGATAAGAGCCTCATGGAGACTTTCCTGCCTGGCTGGCCTTGAACCATGATCCTCAGATCTCAGCCTCCTGAGTAGTTAGGATTAGTTAGTAGTGAGCCTGTCAGGTGTCCCCAGCCTGTGTGTGTGTGTGTGTGTGTGTGTGTGTGTGTGTGTGTGTGTGTGTATTTTGTTGGTCATAGGGCTTGAACTCTGGGTCTGGGTGCTGTCCCTCAGCTTTTCAACTCAAGGCTAGCGCTCTGCCACAGCTCCACTTGTGAGTTTTCCTGGTTAGTTGGAGATCAGAGTTGATGCTCAGCTCTCAGCCTCCTGAGTAGCAAGGATCACAGGGGTGAGCCACCAGTGCCTGCTACTGTGTCCTTTGAGAGAAGGCTGGGGGAGATGAGAGCAAGTGGCATGGTCTCACAACCGTGCCCCACTGCCTGCCCGGACCCTGCCTGCCCTAATGCAGCCACATCCTACAGCACCCCCACAGAGGGCGCAGGGGAGGTGGACGCCCACTGAATGCCCCGTGGTGAAGCCCCTTGGCAGGTGAGCCACCTGTGCTTCCCCCATGCTCCTGCAGGTGGCGCTCGAATGCCTGTACTTTCGGGAGAAGAGGGTCGGGATTGACTTGGTCCACGACAACGTGGAGAAAAACCTTATCCGGGTAAGGGGTCCCCCTGAAGCTTGCCCAGCTCTGAGCAGGGAGGGCCAGCTGGCCGGAAGTCATTGAGCTGCCCACGGGGATAGAAGTCACACATGTCACCCCATGGAAAGGTAGGACCCGGGGGGAAGCGGGAGAGATGGAGTTGTGGATCTTCAGCCTGTGTCAGGGTGACCCCAACATCAGCAATGATGCAGCTAGCGTTTATCCAGCACCTGCAGCACATCATATCCCTTCATGATGCAATAATCCACAAGGTAACTCGTGGCCCACGGTTGGTGCTCGATTTTCCTTCAATCTGGAAGCATATAAACAGTAGGACAGGTGTGGTAGCACACACTTATAATCTCTGCACGGTGAGTCTGAGACCTTGTCTCTGGAGGAAAACAAAAGAAACCCAAAGCGGGGGGGGGGGGGATGGAGATAAGGAAGGAAAGGGATGGAAGAGAAGGGAAAGAAAGGGAAGGAAAGGGCAAAGAAGGGAAAGGAAGGGAACTGAACCTGGACCCTCCACAGCTGACCTCAGGGGGGCCCTGGGGGTCGCAGGAGTGGAGATTCAGTCCCCACTCTGGCATGTCACTGGGGAGACCAGCATGGGCTGTGCAGGGCCGGGCGCGGCTCTGACCTGTGAGCTTTCCACCCACCAGTGCCTGCTCTTTCTGCCATCTTTATTTTTCATTCCAGGAAGTCGATTTGCTAAGATGTTCTCAAGATCAGATGCGAAATTTAGCTCAAAGAGTCAATGTTCAGATTCGGTAAGTGGGGGGGGGTCTTCCCTCCCCTCCCCACCCTGGGGCTTGTTGGGCGGGGGGGGGGGGCACTGTCCCTGAGCTTCTTTTGCTCAAGGCTAGCACTCTACCACTTGAGCCACAGCTCCACTTCTGGCTTTTTCTGTGTATGTGGTGCTGAGGAATCCAACCCAGGCCTTCCTGCATGCAAGGCAAACACTCTACCACTGAGCCACCTTCCCAGTGCTCGTGGCTACTCTTGTTTGCAAGGATGCCCAGCCAGAGGGCAACGTCTCCCAGAGGCCTTGCTTAGTCCAGGCCTCTCCACAGGCCAGCTCTGAAGCCGGGGATGGCCGAGGGTGGGTGACATGGGGGTGACCAGGCGAGGGGCCGGGGCATCGCCAGAGGGAGCAGGTGGACGCCTGGAGCCTGGAGTCTTCAAAAGCCATCCGCTTTGTTCTTGGGAGCTGACGTAACTGGTGTGGTGACACCCAGGGGGCTCGTCGTGTAATTAAAGGGAGACCTGGGCTTTATGGGGGTGGGGGGGCCTCAGCTCCCCGGAGTCAGCTTCCTACCTGGGCCTGGAGCCCAGCCCTGGCCTCTAACTCTTTCAGGACAAGCCACCCTGCTGGTTCTTCCTCTTCTTTGACTCTTGACCCAGAGGCCCCGGCGGCCAGGGCAGGCAGGCCGGCTTGCCAGGGCTGCCCTCCTGCTGCGTGGGGCACAGTGGCAGGGGATGGGGGAGGGGGAGGGGGGCAGCTGGCCCTTCAGCTCCAGGAGCCTGGCATCTTGGTCAGAAACAGCAGCCACCTGCCCTGCCAGGACGCAGATTCTCAGAGAGACCAGGACTGGACAAGAGAGAGTCACCCCGCTGTCATCCAAGGGGACCACGGGGTGTGGGTGGGGCAGGAAAGATCCCAGCAGGGCTGAATGCCAGCACCCAGTGGCCCATTGATGACCTGTTTGTGGTCTGTCAATTCACTCAGAGAACCTTAAGTACTTTGATTTCATTCATTTATTTTGGCCAGTCCTGGGGCTTGAACTCAGGGCCTGGGCACTATCCCTGAGCTTCTTTTGCTCAAGACTAGCGCTCTACCATTGGAGCCACAGCACCGCTTCTTTCTTTCTTCTTCTTTTTCTGTGTATGTGGTGCTGAGGAATTAAACCAGGGCTTCGTGCATGCTAGGCAAGCGCTCTACCACGAAGCCACATTTCCAGCCCCAACTGCTTGTATTTAAACAAGCCGCTTTCAACAAAAGGAGAGCTTTCATAGGCCAGTGTACTTTCTCTAAAGTTATTGAGGCTTTTGTTTGTTTGTTTGGTTGGTGTGTTTTGTTTGTGCTGGTCTTGAGGCCTGGGCACTGTCCCTTAGCTCTTTCCATTCAAGCCTGGTACTCTACCACTTGAGCCATAAGCTCTACTTCCCACTTACTTGCTGATTAAGTGGAGGTTGAGTCTTATAGACTTTCCTGCCTGGGCTGACTTTGAACCTCAACCTTACGATCTCAGCCTGCTGAGTAGCTAGACCTGGCACCCTGCAGAAGGTGTTGTTCTAAAAACTTGCTTATTTATTTTAATTGATCCATAAAAGTAATGGATTTGCTACAGGTGATATGACACGGGTGGGGTAGGCAGATGCAGCTCATTAGCATCTGCACTATCTCATTTATTTTATTTTGTCCCTTGAGCATGGTAAACTAAGACTGATACATTGTTACTCATTACAGTTGCTATCTTGCTACAACACACCTCTTATGTGTATTTCTTCAAGCTGAAACTTTGTATCTTTTGACCAACTTCTTTCCAACCCACCCTACCCCACCCCAAGCCTTAATAACCTTCTCCACTCTTTTAGAAATGAAACTTTTTTAGGTTCCACCTATGAATGAGAATCATGGGCACTTCAGTTTTCTGTACTTGGCATATTAAACTTACTATGTTTCTTCCTTTTTAACGGCTGAGTCGTATTCCATTGTGTATTTCTACCACATCTTCTTTATCCATTTATGTTTCAGTGGACACTTAGGATAATTCCATAATGTGGCCGTTGTGGCTAAAGCTGTAATGAAGGTTGTGGTAAGGGTGTCTCTTTGACATCCTGATTTTATTTCCTTTTGGTCTATATACCCAGGTGTGGGGTGGCTGGGTCAGGTGGTCGATCTAGGGGGAGTTTTCATGCTGTTTTCCATAATGGCTGATTCAACTTCCATTCTGGTGAGTAGTGTGGTTAGTGCCCTTTGTTCCAGCCCTCGGGAGCACTGATTATCTTTCATCTTCATGATAACAGCATTATACAGGCATGAGGTGATATCTCATTATGGCTTAATGTGATGTTTTGTTTTGTTTTGTTTTGAAGAACCAGTTGGCCATTTGTATGTCTTTTTTTTTTTTGAGAAAAGTCTCTCTAGATCCTTCGCCATTTTAAACATGCAGTCACGCCCATGCTATTCAGCTGTTCTATGTACGTTTGTGATATGTCTTAGATATTCACCCCTTTCCAGATAGATGTTTTACAAATCTTTTCTATCATTCTTTAGTTTCTTTTTCTTTTTCTGGTGATGGTTTGCTGTGCAGAAACGTTTTAGTGTTCTATAATCCAGGTTTTATTCTTGTTGCCTGTATTGAGTCCTCTCTCTCTCTCCCCCTCTCTCTCTCTCTCCCCTCTCTCTCTCTGCTAGTCAAGTGCTGGTGGCTCAGACTATAATCCTAGGCACTCAGGAAGCTGAGATCTGGAGGATTGTGGTTTGAGGCCAGACAAGGCTATCATGCTCCAATTCCAAAATAACTAGAAAAAAGCAGGGCTGGAGGCATGGATCAAATGGTGGGGTACCAGTCAAGCAAATGTGCAAGGCCCAAAATTCAAACCATAATCTCGCAAAGGAATGTTTGTTTTGTTTTTTTAAATCACTGCCAAGTCAAGGCGGGGAGTGTCACCTCACATTTCCTATGGGGTGACAGTGTCAGGTTGTTCCGGTCTTTGATCCACTTGGAGGCGGTTTTGTCCAAGGCAGGAGCCCAAGTGTCCCAAAACCATTTGTCCAGGGGACAGACTTGTCCACTGGGGATCCCTTTGTTGGAAAAATCACTTGGCCCCAAACGCATGGGTTTCCTTCTGGGCTCTCCATTTTTGCCTTCCTTTAATCGTGCATGCGGGACTTACTATTTATGGTAGGTGAGATTGGTTTTCCAGATGTGGCTGCCGTATGATGCACAGGGCCGCCAGGGTGAGGAGAGGGAAGGAGAAAGATTCAGAGCTGACAGAGTGAACGAGAGCCCAGATGTGAATTTGGGGAGCCAAACCCTGGAAGAGCGAGGCTGGTTCCTGGGCCTCGCTCGGAGGGTGAAACAGGAGCCGGCACACTGAGAAGAGGTAGAGTCAGGAGACGGAGAACTCTGACGCCCAGGCACAGAGACAGGCCGGGCAGCGGTGGCTCACGCCTGCCATCCTAGCTACTCAGGAGGCTGAGACCCAAGGATCCCAGTTCAAAGCCAGCCCAGGAGGGAAAGTCCATGAGACTCTAATCTGCAATGAACCAGCAAAAAGCGAGGGAGAGATGGATGGACACGGGGAAAGGCAGAGGGGGCTGGGAGAGAGATTGAGATGACAGTGAGGAGAGGGAAGCAGACATGGAGGGGAACCGGGAGCAGGTGGGGACCCCCGACCTCCGTGGGAGAAGAGGCTAGTTTGGGGGCAATCACAGGTGATCATAGCCCCCCCCCCCGCCCCATCCCTCCATAGGAAGGCAGCTCCAGCTGCTGGAGAGTGGAAGGCCTTGGAGGCCATTAGGCAGATGGCTCCCTGCTGCTCTGCCCCGGGTGGTACCCCAACATTGGAAGGAGGCTGGGCTGTAGGCTCCCCGTTTTCTGGGCCAGCCTGCATCACCTGCACAGGGCTGTGTCTTCATGGAGCAGAAATGGTTGTCCCGGACTGGGGAGAAGCCAAGCGTGGCTCTTGGCCCTGGCTGTGCCAAGAAAGGGAGACCAGGCTGCTCCTCCTTCCCCAGGCCTCACACAGGCAGGGGCCAGGCAACGGGAGCAGCTGGATTTGGAGTCAGGCTCTTCCCTCCCCTCCCCCTGTGTTACCTGCTCATTCCAACACATCAGGCAAGATGGGGCCCCGGCTCTCCAGGGCTCTGCCAGCTTGGAAGGCCCCAAGGCCGCAAGATGGTTCTTCCTGCCCTGACACCACCTCCTACCTCCTACATGCTCTGATAGGCAGGGACCCAAGCCAGGACTGAATTTTCCCACTCCTGCACCTCTGGGGTCCCTCTCCACAACCAGCACACAGTAGTGGGGGGCGGGGGGGGAGATAAACAAGCGGAAGAGAAGCAGACAGGCTTTGGAAGAACCAAGGGAGCAGAGTTCAGACACACAGAGATTAAGAAATGCTTCAGCCCCTGTTTGTGTGTCTTTGACTAGGACTCAGCTTTTTCAAGAACACAGAGAAACAGAAAAGGTTCAGGCTGAGAAGGTCCTGGAGGCAAGAGATAGAGGCCGGCTAGCCTTTAGCGTCCACTAAACTCCTTAGGTCTGAGGTGGGCTTCTATTAATAGATAAGAGTTACTGTTTGCCTTTGAAGACAGGAATGTGATTTTTCCCCCCTCCCTTTAAAATGTACTTAGGCTTTCAAGGCGATTTGAAAAGGAGGAAAATAACAGCGACTTTGGTATTTGGGCAAGAGGTATGAAAGTGGTTGTCAAAAGCCTAGAGTCTGGCAAACAGTGGCTTGTCCAAACTTCTCAGCTATGCTCCCAGCTCTCCTAGGCCCAAGTCCTGGACCCGCCCACTGTCTTCCCACCCACTCAGCCTTCGCCTGGCCTCGTCCTCGACCCCGCCCACTCCCTGGCCCCGCCCACTCCCTGGCCCCACCCACTCCCGGGTTGGATCTGCTTTCCAGTCCCTGAAAACGCGAGTGTTTGTTCCTCTGCTTGTGCACATGAGACCCCAGCTTGGCCTTCTCATTCCTCCATGCCACTTTGGCCCCACCAGCGGGGCTATCAGCTGGGAAAGCCCTGCTCAAGCATCTCTTCAGGCCGGCCGGACTCATGGCCCTTGCCCCCTGAGTGGGTGATTTCCTTCTCTGTGTTGCTTCTGTCCTTTTCAGTCCCGCTCTGCTGTCCTCACCGTGTTTGACGGTCATCTCGCTGTGTGTCGTCCTTCACACAGCTCTGAGCAGCAGGTAGTCTTGATCTGGGTTTTACTCCTGTCCCCCCCCCCCCCTTTGTGCTCTGCAGCATCATTCTCTAGACTTTATCCACAGTGTGATTTGGTCATCTAAGTCCACTCAGCCAAGGACAGCTGGAGGGCCAAGCCCGGCCCACCATCTGTGCATCTCAATAAAGCTTTATCGAAACAAAACTGTGTCCATGCACTTAGGTGTTATCCGGGGCAGCTTCTGCGTGTGGTTGAGTAGTGGCGATGGAGTCCACCTGAGATTTTGGCTCCTTGACCTTTTACTGTGCACGTTTTGCCTGTCCCTGTCCTAAAGACAAGAACGGGGTTTGGATTGGGAGGGGTGAGGGGAGAAGGTGTACAAGCAGGGGTAGCTGTGGGCACAAAAAGAGAGATGTCCAAATGGGAAGAAGGACTGACAGCGTTCAGGCCTGGGGACTGTCTTTGGATTCCCACCTTCCTGGGAACCCGGAGGTTGGCTTTGGGGCCTGGGCCCTGCACCTCACCCCTGTTGTGCAGGCTCTAGGTTGGTGCTCGGTCTCAGCACAAGTCCTTCTCCCCGGCAGGGATAACCGGGACACACAGCACTCCCTGGAGAAGGACATCGAGGACAAGAGCTCAGCCGAGTACATAGACGAGAAGTGCTACAACCTGAGAAACACATCGGATTCCATCAGCTTCTTCCACGGCATGGAGAAAGTGGATGGCTCGTGAGTATCGGGCTCCCTGCCCCCAGCCTCCACCCTGTCCCAGGGGCCCGTGGGTGCGTTAGTCAGGAGAGAGGCAGTGTGGTCTAACAGGGATTCTCCCTCACAAGTAGCAGCATCTAAACCCAGATGGAAATGGCTGGACTCCTAGAAGGAAGCCCTAGGCTCAAGAGGAAGATGACAGGGGCTGGCTCGGGTGGTCTGAGCTGGGTGGATTGCTGTGAGCTGCTTAGCTGGGGTTTCAGAATGCCATCTCTCCATCCTCGGCTCAGCATCCAGATTCCAGAAAGAGAGAGTGTGTGATTGGCTCGGGGACAGTCACGTGGCCAATGCCGCCCCGTGGGGGCAACCCCAAAGGGCCATCACCAGAAGGAGCAACAGCCCAAACTCAGCAGGAGGCCAAGGCCCCCACCAGGGCAGGGCAGGTGGACAGTTGTGGGCAAGTGCTGCTCACGCCTGTCATCCTAGCTGCTCAGGAAGATGAGATCTGAGGATCACGGTTCAAAGCCAGCCTGGGAAGGAAAGTCTGTGAGACTTTTTAGCTCCCATAAACTACTCTGAAAGAAAGCTGGAAGTGGCACTGTGGCTCAAGTGGTAGAGCGCTAGCCTTGAGCATAGAGAGGCTCAGGGACAGCACCCAGGTGCTGAGTTCCAGCCCCAGGACTGGCAAATAAACAAACAAAAAATTCCCCAGAGATGTGGTGCGTGTGATAGCAGTGACCGGGCTGGTAGCTCGGCCTTGGTTTCATGCTATGAGTTCTGTCTGTGGCCTGCAACTCTGCAGGGTGTGCCACCACCATGGCGGGCCCTGCTTTCTCGTGCTACAGTTCCAGGTTGGGGGGGACTGGAAAGAGAGGCACCCCCGGGCACAGGTGGGTGTGGGGTCTGTCTTGGCTCAGGCCCTCCTCCTCCCCCCCCCCCAGTCTTTTTTCTCTTGTACATGTAGAATTGTGCTTGGGATATATAGGATGCAATAAATGTTCCTGGAATGGAAGAAAGGAAGCAGGGAAGGAAAGAGGATGGAGGGAAGGGAGTGGGGAAAGAGGGTAAGAGAGATGCCTGTCTCTTGGCCCCAACCCTGAGTCATTTTCCAGGTCTTAGCAAATACTGAAGCCCTGAGCGGAGCCTGTGGGGTTTCTGGCAGTGGCAACTTCTGGGAGTCCTCCTCTCTCCGACAAGATGGAACCCCCACACATCCACGCACCCCATCTGCATGGGGAGTCGCAAGGCTCCCTTTGCATGAACAGATTCCTTCCCAGAAACCTGCTGGCCAGGCCGGCTGGCCGCGCCGTCAGAGGCCTTGCTGAGCCGGATGCTGAGAGTGGCTGTTTGCAGTGACTGATTTGCAGTGACCGACCCATCTGTGCAGGGCTTTGTGTTTGCGGCTTCCTGAAAGCAAGGGCCATGTCTGAGCAGATTAAAGAGGGTGATTGGGGATTGTGTGGCTTGAAGTTGTCTCTCTGCTTAAGGATTCTCATGCTGTGGACCAACTGATGGTGGTGATGGTGGTGACGGTGGTGGAGGCGATGCGGATGGTGATGCCAGCTCACCGAGGGCTCTTTTGAAAGCCATCCCTTCCCTCTAGGCTGCAGTGTGGCCCGGGTGTGGGGAGCCACTGGCATCCACTGGGTGGCAGCCACAAGGCTGTAGGCCTCCCATGTGAGGCACAGAACACCCCCACAATGAGGCAGAGCCCAGACGCCAGGGTGGGGCCTTCACCTTGCCCTTGCCTTGTCCGTCTGCAGAGTCTCAGTGCCAGAGTCCTGGTCCAGGTTCAGCAACAACAACATCAGACACTCTCAGAACATGCGGGCCAACTCCATCCGGCTGCGCGAGGAGGCTGAGCACCTGTTCGAGAGTCTGTCAGACCAGATGTGGAAGCAGTTCACCGACACCAACCTCGCCTTCAGCAGCCGCATCTCCGAGGAGACGGACATGAAGAACAAACTGCAGACCCAGCTGGCAAAGGTAGGTGCTGCAGAGCCCGGGGCCATGACTGGGCGTGGCCACCCTCCGGGCCACCCATCCGTCCGCCCATCCGTCCCTCTGTCCATCCATCTGGGGGTCTGTGACTGACAGCAGGGGCTGTGTGCCTTCCCCCACTCACAGGCGTGGGGCCTGGCTGTCACCACGGTACCCACAGGTTGCCGTGGTTTCCGGTGCCCTTCCTTCTCCATCCTGGGGCCTGAACATGATGGGGAGCCCCCTCCCCTGAGAACTGTGTGGCCCCGACTGGTCATCCCTGCTTGGCTTTCCAAGGCTTTCACTGAAGGGTGGATGTTGGGTGAGTTTGAGAAGTGGCGATGTACCCCTGGGCTGCTGCCGTCTCATGGGGCTGCCCCTCTGGGCGGCTCCTGGGACTTTATTTCCCTCTGTGCAACACAGCGACAGACTGCACCCTGGCTGCTGGAAGCCATGCTGGGCACCGGAAGTAAAAAAAGCAAAGGATGGGGGTGCACGCCACCTGCTCTCAGAAGTTTGTCTTCCCGGTGGACAGGGATTTAGGGGTGACTGTAAGTCACCCCTCTGCTTGGGAGTTTGGGAGAGATGTAGCAGGATTTATGGGTGCTAAGGCAACCCGTGTCGGCCAGGGTATGCAGGAGGCAGAGCAAATCATTCTTATTAAGTAATTGCCAGGTAGGATCATGTTAGGAGGGAGGAGGCGGGGTGAATGCGTCAGAGATGCTCCGGGAACCCTCTGTGGACAGGGATGGAGGCAGGCAGAGGAGCAAGCACATGGAGGAAACTCAAGGCTCTAAGTTCAAACCCTAGTACTGCCTCCAACAAATACAAAGTAAAAATGGAAGCTGGGTGCTGGTGGCTCACGCCTGTCATCCTAGCTACTCAGGAGGCTGAGATCTGAGGGTTGCGGTTCAAAGCCAGCCCCGGCAGGAAAGTCCATGAGACTCTTACCTCCAACAAACCACCAGAAAATCGGAAGTAGTGCTGTGGCTCAAAGGTCTAGAGCACTAGCCTTAAGCAGAAAAGCTCAAAGACAGTGCCTAGGCCCTGAGTTCAAGCCCCATGACTGACAAAAAAAAAAAAAAAATGGAGCTTTTGCTTGAAAAAGTCTACAGGGAAACCTGGGTAGTAGTTGAGTCCTTTGGACTGGGCTTTGCCCCCCAATTTGCCTCAGTCCCCAGCACCCCCATTATAGCCTCTTCACACACTGCCAGTCCTCCTGGGCTCTGGCATGCTTTGTGTCTCTGAGAAGAGGCAGGGAATGGGCATAGGAAGAGTTTAAACAGACCACAGAGCGGCCACACATTTCCACCTTGAAAGGCTGCCTCTGACACTGAAGTTTTCTTTAGAGTCCTCTCTTTCAAGCAGTCATTTAGTATGAGCAAACGCAGCCTTTTTCCTAGGAGGCTAGGTGGGCAGGCATGGCAGGGCCATGTCTGTGGGGGCGGGGCACGGCTGGTGATCAGTGCCCCTGTGCTGTCTGCCCGCCTGCCCTTCTGTTTGGCTAAGGAGGTCTGGAACCCATTGTGTGGTGGGAAATGCTTTTGTGCTTTGCAAGCAGCCGGATCTCTTCCAGCGCCGGGGGCTGGCGGCCAAGCTACTGTCGGCTGGCTTCTAAAACTAGCCAGGTCCTGGAAGTGCAGCCTCTGCCCGCCCCGCGCTGCCCTGTGCACACGGGACTGCCCTTAGACACCACATGCTGAGCGAGTGATCGAAGGTTAATAATAATAAATATATAAAAAGCTGTTCAGAGCCAGTGGCTCACACCTGTGATCCTAGCTATTCAGGAGGGTGAGATAGGAGGATCGCAGTTCAAAGCCAGCCTGGGCAGAAAAGTCCCTGAGACTCTTATCTCCAATCTTGAACCAGAAGGTTTCCCTAGGAAAAAAAGGATTCCACGCTGCCTGGCCTCGTCCACTCGCTGGCATCTGCCCTGAGCTAGGCCAGCCATCTGTCTCCCTGGAAACCCCTGGCTCCACAGAGTTTGGGGGGAAAAATGTGCAAGGCTGCAGAAAGCATCTAGCAGTGGAGCGCCAGCTAGGACTGCTCAATCCATTCCTCCCTCCACATCCCAGATCTCTTCCTGGCCTTGGACACTTTTTCTGCTGTCACAAGACGAGATGCAGGCAGATAGTTTTACACGGCTGGGGGAGGGGGCACTCTGCCAAGAACAGACAGACTCCCTAACACACATGGGGTGCCCAGTGCTCTGATGAGGGGGTAGAGAGGTGGATCATTGCCCTTTGTGCTGTAAATAGAAGTTTCCTAAAAGAAGAAAAGAGCTGTTGGTCTTGGGCTGGGGGGCATGGCTCAAGTGCTAGAGCCTAGCAAATGTGAGGCACTGAGTTCAAATCCCAGTACCGCCGAAGTGGAGGAGGGGAGGGACATATGTTAGCATTAATCAGTGCCAGCCATAGTTCTGAGGGTTTGCCTTAGTTAATAATGCTTTCCCTCTTATTTTATTTTTGGTCCGATCATGGGCCTGAACTCTGGGCCTGGGCGCTGTCCCTCAGCTCTTCAGCTCAAGGCTAGCACTCTACCACTTGAGCTACAGCACCACTTCCGGCTTTTTTTTTTCCTGCTTATGTGGTGCTGAGGAATCGAACCCAGGGCCTCAGGCATGCAAGGCAAGCGCTCTACCACTGAGCCACCTTCCCAGCCCTGCTTTCCCTCTTATAAAGAAGGATTTACTAGCCAGTTGCTATTGGCTCACACCTGTAAGCCTAGAAACTCAGGAAGCTTGGATCTGAGGATCACAGTTCAAAGCCAGCCCAAGCAGAAAAATCCTTATGAGAGTCTTAGGTCCAATTAACCACTCAAAAAATGGAAGTGTCACTGTGGCCCTGAGTTCAAGCCCCACAACCCACAAAAAGAAAAGAAAAAGAAGGTATCATATCACCCCACTTTACCCTCACCCCTAATCCTTTTTGCTTTATTTTTTAGATAGTGTCCCCACTTTTGTCCAGGGCTGGCTTTGGATGGTCTCTCTTTTTTGCCTTTTTACTACTTGGTGTTGGGGGGAGGGCATCACCCTGTATAGCAGTGCTGCTATCATTGCCATTATACAATTGGGGAAACTGAGGCTCAGAGAGGATCAGCATTTTTCCCAGGCCCACACAGCCTGCTGTGGTGGGGCCTCCTGATTTCAGAGAGTGGGCAGGCAGAAATCTATCAAGCCCTCCTCCCATCTCCCTGTGGTCTCTGCCTGGTACCTCTGTCCATTCCCCCCCCCCCCAAAAAAAAAGGCAGCCAGAGGCTGGAAACTACTAGCCTTGACCACAGGGACTTCGCTCCCAGGCAGGTTTTGTGGGTCTGACCGGCACATTTTGGACAGCCGGCTCGGGTGGGAGGGGCCGTGGCACTGATTTATAGCAGGGTTTTCGCACCACCAGGCTGGGGCCAAGTTCCCAGCCTCTACCTGGTTTTGCAGACACAGCGTTTCGGGAGCCCAGCCATGGCCCGGCCCTTGCAGGCTGTCTGGTTTGCTGAGTGCCACGTCGATTGATGCTGAGGGATGTGGAGTGGGGGGGGGGAGTCCCCACAGCTTGGACAAGGTGGGGGGGGGCTGGCTAAGATAGAGGTAGTGTAAATGCCTGTGTGGGTCTGAAAGGGACACCCCAGCGCCCCTTCCCCGGCCTCCTTCACTTCCGGCCCTGGGTGGATTGGAGGCCCAACCTCCCTGGAGGTCCACTAAACACCAACTCAAATGCCTCTCCCTGCCCGAATCCCCCTCCTAAACACCCCCAGGGCTGGCCCGGCCCCCTTGGGGGCCCCCTCCATCCTAGCTGACACAGAAAAATGAATCACCACATATTCCGTCTTAACACCGTGTACCAGTCATTGTAATCACCCTGGCTTTTCTGAGACGTTTTTGTTTTTTTGTTTTTGGTCGGTCGTGGGGCTTGAACTCTGGGCTTGGTTGCTGTCCCTCTGCTCTTCAGCTCAAGACGAGTGCTCTACCACGTGAGCCACAGCGCCACTTCCACACCCTGGCTTTTCAAACAAAAGGGAAAGCGCCCTCACAGGGTCTGCTCGCTAGACCATTGCTCTGTCAAGGTTCAACGTGAAGCTCAGAGAGGTGCTGAGCCACGCGAGGTCACACAGCAAGGAAGAGCAGATGCTGGTCCTGCACCCCCAGGTGTAGAACAGCCTGATCCCACCCTGGAGACAAGAAAATGTGGTATATAGACAAAGTGGAGCATTATTCAGCCATGAAGAAGGATGAAAGTATGTCAGTGGTTGGCAAATGGATGGAACTGGAGATGGTCATGTTACGTGATATGAGCCCGTCCTTCAGGGACAAGTATTGTGTGTGTGTTTGCCCCTCCAGAGCCAGAACAAAGCCAGGTCACGAGTGAAAAGGGGAATATGGCTGCTTGGGCAGGAAAAGGAGACATAGAGAGGTGATTGGGAACCCAGGGCGTTAAATGTGTCAGGGTGACACCCCCTCCCTTTATTGGGTACAGCTTAATAGAAGCCAGAGAGCACAAAGAAGCGAGGACCTGCAAAATCTGCTCCAGATTCCTCTCGCAAGTGGGAAGAGATGGGCAGAGATCAGGAAAGGGATGGCATACTAGATGGCAGACACCCCAAGCAAGAGGTGCACAGGGCCTGGTGCAGAAGGCAGAGCACCAGCCCTGAACTGAGGAGTTATTTACTTGAGTTTCAAGTCTTACAGCTCAGATTCTCCACGACTCACGTAGGTCTAATAGCAGTTTGGAAATCTGTAACTATTATGTGATGTTTTATAGTAATGCAATTGTTGCCTGATTAGTCCTTTTCTTTCTGCCTGGTGTTATTTACGGGGGATTTTTTGTTCTGTTTTTGTTTTGTCGGTCGTGGGTCTTGAGCTCTGGGCTTGGGCGCTGTCCCTCAGCTCTTCGGCTCAAGGCAAGTACTCCACCACTTGATCCACAGCGCCACTTCTGGTTTTCTGGTGGTTCATTGGAGATAAGAGTCTCACAGACTTTCCTGTATGGGCTGGCTTTGAACTGTGATCCTCAGATCTCAGCCTCCTGAGTAGCTTGGATGACAGGCTTGAGCCACCAGTGCCTGGTTTTTACAGGGTATTTCTAAAAATGTGCCTTCAATTCTGCTAAATCCAAGAAGTAGTTAACATTTCCACGGGCATCAGTCCTTTTCATTTTTGTTTCTTTTGGTTGTTGTCTCTTCCATCCTTTTAACTTTGGTGAAAATGAAGCTGATACATCCATAGACAGCCATGACACCTGGTTATTATTCCCATTCTTCACCAGAAACCTGAAAGAAGGAGAAGCAGCAGCAGCTGAGGGTGGTGCACAGCTGGGCAGCTGCAGAGAGGCCCGGGGAGATGGCGGAGGGCATGGGTGAGGTTTGGGACCAGCCCTTCCCAGAGCTGGGATCTGACTGGGAGAGGGAGCGAGGTGAGCCCTGCTCTCACACCGCCCTGTTCCAGCGGGAGTTCCCAGCTAGGGCAGGGAAGGCAGGGCGGTTGGCCAGATCCCGGTGCTGGCCCCACCCATAGGGTGACCCCCTGGGCCAATCCCCAGCCACCCGCCCAGCCTCCAGGCTGTGCCAGGCCCAGCCTCATTCTGAATCCTCCCCACCTCCCTTTCTTGGGGACAGGAGGATTTCTCGTTCCTTTGCAGGAGTGTGGGGTGGGAGTTTAGCAGGGCTGTGCCTGTGCGGGAGGTGGGCTGGGGGGGGCAGCTTTCATTGCTGATTGTGACTGCAAATGTGTGTGTGTGGCCAGCTCTACCACTAAGAGTTCCTGTGTCAGCTCAGGTTTTCAGGCCTTCCTTTACCTTGGTAAAGGAAGTAGGACAATGAGCCCTGTGGCTAGGGCTGTGTCCCCTGGATGCAATCCATGGTCCCAGCAGGGGGGTTGAACGCAAGGCCCGGTCCAGGCTAAACACCAGTGTTCTACTACGTGAGCCACACCCACAGCCCTTGCGTTTGTATTTTTTTGTTTCAGAGATGGGTGTCTCCACACCTTTAGCTGCATTGGCTTTGAACTTGGTGGGGAGGGGGAGGGGGCTGCCCTGCTCCACCATGCCAAGAAGCTGGGATGCCAGGGGTGTGCTACCCAGCCAGGTGGAGGTGAACACGACCTGAGCTGTGCCTGACACGGCGTCCCAGGGAATCAATCTGGCTAAGTGCATGCCCGTGTGGGCCTGGCACATTTGTCTTGGGTGTGAGCCACAAGAAGGCACCAGATGTAGAAATCCCCGGTGTTCTGGAAAACCCAGACAGGTCTGCTCAGGACGTACAGCTGAGTAAGGGGAAGAAGTGTGGAAAAAAGGAGAATCAAGGTGGGGCTCAGGCTGGGGCTGAGAAAGGGCAGGGTGAGGATGTGGGGGGGAAGCTTCTGTGTGACCCCTGGGCCTTGGCCTTTCTCCCCTGCTCGCCTCCCCAAATCCACTCACTCCCAGCTGCCTTCCTAATCCACATGCTACCTGGAGTCTTCATCTCCATGGTCCTGCTTTAAGAGGAATGCCTTAAGTTAGGATGTTAATTTATTCATGTAGTTAGTTTAGTAAGAAAAATACTTCTTTGTTCTTGTTGGTTGTGGGCTTGAACTCTGGGCCTGGGCGCTGTCCCTCAGCTCTTCAGCTCAAGGCAAGTGCTCTACCACTTTGAGCCACAGTGCCACTTCTGGTTTTCTGGTGGTTCATTGGAGATAAGAGTCTCATGGACTTGCCTGTCTGGGCTGGCTTTGAACCATGATCCTCAGATCTTAGCCTCCTGAATAGCTAGGAAACAACAACCTTTGAGTACAAAGGGCAGCTGGAAGAGAAATACAGAAAACAGAGCAGACTACTAAAATTCAGTGGGCACCTGGAGCCTGCAGACGTCTCTGGATTCTGCGGCTGTTTGCGGGCTGCAGGAAGAGGGCTGGGTGCCCGGGATTGTGGTGCCAGGGCTGGCTCCATGCTGGGCACGCCTGTGGCCATGGCCAGCGGGTGTGAAAGGGAACTGCCAAGGTCATATTCTCATCTTCCTCATCTGCGGTCAGGGAGTATTTCTAGAACCTCCCATATAGAATCGGTCTGCCGTGAATGTGACATCCGGGAGCAAGCCCTTGGTGTGCGGTAGAGGTGTGGCGCGTGTACATGTGGGAATTCCTGGCAGAAGTGGGCCCTGCTGGGTGGCAGAGGCCCCACCTGTGGGCCCCATACCACAGGTGCCTAATGAATACTTCCAATAGGAGGTGAAGGGGCTTGAACTTCAGAGAGAAAGTGCCTGTCCCTCCCTAGCAAGCTAGATGGCCCCTGGGGCAGGGCAGAGAGGGAACCACGGGAGGACAGGGCTATTGGCTGTCTCATTGTCCTGTCCCCATGCTGGGTCCTCTGCCCAGAACTGGGGCTTGGCGCTGGATGCTCAGTGAGCATGCGTGGGCAATCGCAGAGGTTGTGAATGAGCGTGTAAATGAATGATGAAGGGGTGTCTGCCCAGCCCCCAGCCCCTGGGCCTCCTGCAGTCAGGAGTCCTTGAAGCCAGATCCCCAGGAGGCTTGAGCACTCCTTCAGCAGGCCAGGGGAGCCAGGCCAGGGGATCACGGCCTCATGGGAGGGAGAAGAGAACGGGGGGGGGGAACTGCCGTAGGTCACCGGGATGTGGCTGGGCTTGGGGGGTGTGGGGGATCCTGCCAGTCACATTTCAATCCCTGGCACCCCAGGCCGCAGAATGCCAGAGCAGGTGCAGCTGAACAGCAGGGTGAGCGCTGAGACTGCCCCAAGCAGAACAAACAGGGGCAGAGTGGTAAAAGAAGGTTCATTTGCCACATTGCCATGTGCCCCTCTCCTGTGCTCCCAAGGGGCAACTTCCAAGGGAGATCTTCAGGGTGGCCTCCTCCTGTGAGCGTTGAGTGATTCATACTTGGGGGGAGGGGGTGTTTAACTAGCATGTGGCCTGTGTAGATGGGCCAGGGAAAGGGGCCAGGCATTGGGGGCGACGGACTCTCTGTTACATTCTGGCTGTCTCCAGCTGTCCTCTTCTTGCCCCTCCTTGCCCGGGATCCAGATGTGTCTCAATCATGGGGGTACAATGATGGCACTTTATCAGAAAAAAAATATTTTTAGGGAGGAATTTAAAAATTAGAATGTTGTTGGGTGCCGGTGGCTCACACCTGTAATCCCAGCTACTCAAGAGGCTGAGACGTGAAGATCACAGTTCCAAGTCAGCCCAGGCAGGAAAATCCTTGAGACTCTTATCTCCAATCGAGCACCAAAAAGCTGGAGGTGGAGCTGCAACTCGTGGTTGAGAGCTAGCCTTGAGCACAAAAGCTCAGAGTCAGCACCCAAGCTCTGAGTTCAAACCCCAGACACACACACACACACACACACACACACACACACACACACACACATGATAACCTTCCCTTCCCTTTCCCTTCCCTTTCTCCTTCCCTTTCCCTTTCTATTTCCCTTTTGCTTTCCCTTTTCTTTTCCCTTCCCTTCTGTTTGATCGATGACTGCATGATGGAGGTCCTCAAACAAAACCAACCTTTGTACCAGTCCATCTCGGACCATTCGGGGATGAGCAGGGTCTGCACCCTGCAGGTGTTGAAGGCTGGGGAAGGGGGGAGGGAATGCAAGGGCTGACCCCACCCAGCACCCTCAGGGCCCCAAGGGGAGGACACGGAGCATGCTGGCAGGCGGTGACCGCCTCTTGGTCTGCACAGACGCTGCAGGAGATCTTCCAGACGGAGAACACCATCATGCTGCTGGAGAGAGCCATCATGACGAAGGAGTACCCGCTGAAGGTGGCCCAGACCAGGCTGGACTGCCGGACCCGGCGGCCCAATGTGGAGCTGTGCAGGGACATGGCGCAGTTTAAGTGAGTGTCCCAGCCAAATAGGGTGGTGTATGTGTGTATACGTGTGTGTGTGTGTGGGGAAATCCCTGGGGATCCGGAAAGGGAAGGGAGGGGTCTGAAATATCGAAGGACCCTTGAGTATGGAAATGGGCTCCCCCTCATGAAGCCCCTTAATTTTACCCCCACCCCGTCCTCTTTCAGAGACTTGCATTGTCTCTTAGCTTATTCACTCAAGATGGAGCTCTACCCCCTTGAACCACAACTCCATTCTTGACTTTTTTTTTGGGGGGGGGGCTGGTTCGTTGGAGACAGGAGTCGCCTGGACTTTCCTGCCCAGGCGGTATTTGAACCTCCACCCTCAGATCTCAGCCTCCTGAGTAGCTGGGGTGATAAGGCGTGAGCCACCAGCGCCTGGCTGGCTTCCTTTCTAACTTTCCTGGTGCTGAGGACTGAGCTGCCACGGCCCCCTTTCCTTTTAGTTCATTTTCCTAATGGACTGCCCCGGGCTGGCCCCCACCCAGGACCTGAGGGGCAGAGCACTGGCCTAGGAGCCGAGAAGATGGGGTGGGGGGCACACACCACGCACAGAGCAGCATTCCTTCGGCTGTGGTGGCCCAGCGCGGCCCCACCCTATGTGAAGTCTTCGTGTCAGTCCGTCCCGCGGGCCCCGTCCACGTGCCTGTCTGTCCGTCCCTCTGTCCGTCCGCGGCGGCTCAGCGCGGCCTCTCCCGTTGCCCTCCCTGCCCGCAGGCTCACCAACGAGGTGTTCACCATCGACGACACCCTGCAGACCCTGCGGCTGCGGCTGCGCGAGGCGCAGGACGCTATGCAGCTGCTGTCCATGACCAAGTCCCGGCTGGAGCACGAGCTGGCCATCAAGGCCAACACGCTGTGCATCGACAAGGAGAAGTGCATGAGCATGCGCAAGACCTTCCCCAGCACGCCGCGCCTGGTGGGCTACACCTGCCCCGCCCTCTGCTCGGGAACCATCGTCCCCTGCGGCGTCGGCCCGGCCGCCGGCGGCGCAGGCCCCGCCCCCTACGCGC
>NW_012267230.1:10561474-10584548 GCF_000151885.1 Dipodomys ordii
TCCCTTCCTTCCTTCCTTCCTCCCTTCTTCCTTCCTACCTTCCTTCCTTCCTTCCTCTCTTCCTCCCTTCCTCCTTCCTTCCTTCCTTCCTCCCTCCCTTTCTTTCCTTCCTCCTTCCCTTTCTTCCTCCCTCCCTCCCTCCCTCCCTCCTTTCCTTTCTCCCTCTTTCCCTCCTTCCTTCCTTCCTCTCTTCCTCCCTCCCTTCTTCCTTCCTCCTTCCCTTCCTGTCTTGCTTCCTCCCTTCTTCCATCCTCCTTCCCTTCCTTCCTCCTTCCCTCCTCTCTTCCTTCCTCCCTTCTTCCCTTCCTCTCTTCCTCCCTCCCTTCTTCCTTCCTCTCTTCCTCCTTCCCTCCTCTCTTCCTTCCTCCCTTCTTCCCTTCCTTCCTTCCTCTCTCCTCCTTTCCTTCCTCTCTTCTTCACTCCCTTCTTCCTTCCTTTCCTGTCTTCCTCCCTCCCTCCATCCTCCTTCCCTTCCTTCCTCCCTCCCTCCTTCCTTCCCCTCTCCCTCCCTTCCTCCTTTCTTTCTTTCTTTCTTTCTTTCTTTCTTTCTTTCTTTTTTTCTTTCTTTCTTTCTTTCTTCCTTCCTCTCCTTGCTTTTCCTTTCCTCCTTCCCTTCTCCAGGACCTGGGGATAGCACTTTCCTAGCAGGGTCAAGGCCTGGGGTCCATGTCTACCACCTCAATAATTAAAACTGCAGCGTGCGGCTGTAGATTTAGGGGTGCACTGGTTATCGGGAGCTGCTGCACCCTCACTCAGCTCCCAGGAGCCGCTGGTCAGGCAGGAAGTGAATTTTGATGTGCTGCTGTCAACTACAGCCTGGCGCGGCTTTGATTTCATCTTCTTTCTGGCCTGATGCTGCCTTGGTCTTCCCTCTTTCTTCCCCACTTTGATCATTTGTTTTATTTATTTAGTTTTTTCTGTGCTGGTCCTGGGGTTTGAACTCACAGTCTTGATCTAGCACTTAGCTTCCTTCCTTCCTTCCTTCCATCCTTCCTTCCTTCCTTCCTTTCTTTCTTTCTTTTTTGCTCAAGGCTACAGTTCTACCACCTGAGCCACAACTCCACTTCCAGCTTTTGGCTGGGTAATTGCAGATAAGTCTTTCCAGCCTGGGTGGGCCTCAAACCATGATCCTCAGTTCTCAGCCTCCTGGGTAGCTAGGATGACAGGCGGGAGCCCCAGCGCCGGGCTGCAAAACCATCCTTCAAGGCAGATCTTACAGTCCAAAGAGGGTGTGGCAAAGGTCAGCACCCTGGGATCTGAGCCACCTCTGTGACCCAGAGGTCCCCCCTCCAGCCTCTGAGAAGACAGGAATGCAAACAGTAGAGATTAGGGCCAGAATGCCTGCAGCCTGCCCAGCACCTCCCCCAGCCAGGTGACCCCACGAGCTAGGTGTGCCCCACCCCCACCCCACAGCTGGGGAAACAGAGGCACTAAGCACCACCCAAGGCTCCCGCCATTGCTCTGCCTGGCCACTGCTCTGCCTGCCCGCAGCCCAGCCCTGAGGCGGCTCCTGCCGGAGGGAGGTGGCTGCATTCTTCCACCCGGCCCAGAAATGTCAGTGTCACACAAAGTCCTGGCTGTTTGCTCCCATGATCCCTCACGGCTGGGGACAAGTGTCCCCTCATGCAGACCAGGGATGGAGGCAGGTTTGGAGCACACAATCCACATTCCTGAGGACTGCCGTGGTGCCCTTTTCTTTCATCTCTGGAAACATACAGAACATTCCTGGTCCCTTCCCTGGGACCACGTGACCCCTGGACGTGCCCTGAGCTGGAACTCTCTGTGTCCCTGAGTCAGGACCCCCCTCCCCCCATCCCGGGCACCCCACCCAGTGGTGCTGCTTGGCATTCCTGGCGCTCCTCTGGGGGTAGGCTTGGGGGTGGCACTCATGAGGACAGAGCCCAGGGGCCTGGAGGGGCATGTGAGGGACTCCCCCCTTCCCCCGCAATGCCCAGCCCAGGCCCATGCCAGGATGCTTGTGTGTCCTGGGACGGGTGGCCAGGCAGTTGGTGACCTGGAAGTTGGGGGTGGGTGCCCCACCTCCAGGCTGTGTGGCCTCCTGTCCCCACATACACAGGTGTGGCAGGACCGTGGTGTGGCAGGTGAGATGCGCACTTGACAAGTTACTTTCATGTTACACGGGTTTCCTCTCCACTAGAAAAGAGAGAGGAGCCGAGTGGCTCATGCCTGCAATCCCAGAACTCAGAAAGCCGCATTCTGAGGATGGAGGATTGAGGATCAAAGTCAGTCTGTGAGACTCTTGTCTCCAATGAACCATCGAAAAGCTGGAAGTGGAGCTGTGGCTCAAGTGATAGAGCACTGGCCTAGAACAAACAACAAAAAGCCCCAGGATTAGCACCTAAATAAACAGATACATGCATAAATAAATAAAGCCCCTGTCTAAGAGACTGCCACACTGCTGGTGCTGGGGTGGGGCGGTTTCCAGGGGGTTCACCCCTCCCACAGTTACCCACCACAGGGAGCCCCATCAGAGGCCTGGCCATCCTAGGACCCCTCTGGAGAAAGGACTCCTCCCTAGTGATCTGGAATAAGGAGAGAGTGGGGTTCCCAGAAGGGAAGTGATGGGGAGCCACCCCTCTTGGACAGCAGGGCACAGAACCCCTGGAGAAATGAAGCCCCCTTTCCCCTCCCTGTCCCCATTCCAGTCTGTGACAAGTGCTGGCATCCATCCAGGAGCCATGTTCACAAATTTACAAGGAGAAGGTGGCCTTCCTCTTCATCCCTGCCCTGGCCCCACCCGTGCTCCTGAGTCCAGGAGTTTCCCATCCAATCAAACATGAGATAAGGACCCTGGCCAGTGGTGGTGGACGCTGGTGGCCTGTGGAGATCACAGATGAAGACTGCCCCTCCCAGGCCCTCCCAGTTGTATGCAAATGAGGCCCAGCCTGCAGCTCCGCTCCCTGACCCCTCACCCCTGAGTGGCACTTAACCAGCTGCGTGTCACCCCTGCCCACCCCCAGGACACTGCCCGCTGGCCCCTCCACAGCCTCCTCTTACCTGCTGGCCTCTGCAGGATGGGAGAGGCTGGGGAGTGCCCTGTGCTTCTCCACGTGCACCCCCAGACTGCATAGGGCATGTGGGCTGGGATGTGGGCCCTGGGGTCTGTCCGCTCTGCAGAAGGGGGTTGGAATAGGGCTGGAGCTTCCCCTGGGGTCCCCACTCCCCTGCTCCAGGCCTCACAGGAGAAGGGAGTTGGGGGAGAAGCCAGATCCTGGCTTGGGCCCCAGGTGCTGTGCACACCCCGCTAAGTGAGAAACCCTTTCCACCCACCAGTCACGGCAGTCCTGCTGCGCACAACCTTTGTGGGGCTCCCCAGTGCTCTTGGGGTACCCCTTTCCCACGTCAACTCTTCTGACACACCTGTCCAGCTTCTCCATCCTCCTGAGCTCCACTTTCCTACCACAGGGCCTTTGCTTGAGCTCCCTCCATCAAGACCACATGGCGCTTCCTCATTCTCCCTGCTTAGCGCCCAGCTCTGTCCCTTCCCTCAGGAAACCTTCCACATGACAGGTCGCTGCCCCTTCCTTCCCTTCCCGGTGGCAGTCCAGTCACTTGAGATTGTTTCCCTCAATGGATTCCCCCATTCCAGGCTTGGGTTGCCAGGAGAGGGGGGCTGTCTCCCCCATCACACACCCTCAATGCATGCGGTGGGCACGGCCTCCTCCTCTATCATTCTAGCATCTGTCTCCTACGCGGCTCAAGAAAAACCTGTTCTTCCTTTGTTTTTCAGTTCTCACTTTGTACCTCAGCCGGCCTTGAATCCCCATCCGGCTGGACACGGAGCTGTGGCTCAGCTGGTAGAGCTCCAGCCTGGAGGGGAAAAAAAATGAAGGGGCAGCGCCCGGGCGCCTGAGCTCCAGGTGCGAGACCAGCAAAACAGCAACCACCAAAACCCAGGAACGACAAGCCGGGAGCTGGGAAGGCTGCTGTGTGGACGGAGGGACAGCAGCCGCTTCTCAGGAAGGCTGCGCCCAGAGAACCTGCTCAGAGCAGGGCACTGAGCCACAGGATCGCAGCCCCCACCCACACAGTGTGATAATGAAGACCCGCCCAGCTTCAGGCACACCCTGTAATGCTGGGCACCCCTGGAGCCCTCCACACTGGGGCTGATCGGATCTCCTGCTGCATCTTTTCCCTGCTCAGGTTTCTCCTTCCTTCCTTCCTTCCTTCCTTCCTTTCTTTTCTTTCTTTGTCAGTAGTGGGTCTTGAACTCTGGGGCACTGTCCCTCAGCTCTTCAGCTCAAGGCGAGCGCTCTACCACTTGAGCCATGGCGCCACTTCCGGTTTTCTAGTGGTTCATTGGAGATAAGAGTCTCATGGCCTTTCCTGCCCGGCCTGGCTTTGAACTGTGATCCTCAGATCTCAGCCTCTTGAGTAGCTAGGATCTCAGGTGTGAGACACCAGTGCCTGGCTTCCTGCTCAGCCTTCTGCCCTGCACCTTTTCCTCTCCCTCCCTTCCCTCCAACTTCCCGTTTTGGGGTAGCTGGGGGTCTGCACCAGCTCCCCATTGCCTGGTGAGCCCTGGATTTCAGGCAGCCCACCGTTCCCCACCAGCCTCTCCCATCCAGCCTCTGGCTCTGTAAACATCACCACAGCCCTGGAGAAGGCATGGTAGGGCTTCAGAAGGCAGGGGGAGTTGGGGGGACAGGGAGGGAGCCATTCCCCCACCCCACCCCAGCTCTTCCCCCTCCTGGCTTCCCACCCTACAGCCTGGCAGTGGCTGTGAACTTGGCAGGATGCCTGCTGGCCTGGGGGGTTCCTGCGGAGGGGTGGGGGGGGCATGGAGAAATCCAGAACCACCCAGGCCCCACCCAGGCCTGCAGAGGGGGGGGGCGCCCCATGGCCCCGGCAGGTGTGTGAGTGTTCAACAGGAGGAAGGGGTGAGAGGGGGATCGCTCTGCAGTCCCTGGACCCTGGGGGCTGCGGTCAGGCATCATCCCCTGGGGTGGCTGAGGGAGTTTTGGGGGGCCCAGTGGGTTGGCCTGACACTGCGAGCTTCATTGCTCAATACCCATGCAACACAGCCTCTGCCCACCTCCCCTTAAAGCCAGCCCCATGCCAGGAGACCCCCTTCTTTCTGCAGGCAGCTCTGAGCATCCCCCAAGGTGGAAGGAGCCCCTCTGTGATGTGACCTTAGGGTCAAGGAGGACACAAAGGTGACCCAGAGCCCCTGGCTGGCACCCAGAGCCCGTGGGGACAAGAAAGGCCTGCGTCCCTGCTAGCCCCACCCCCAAAGGGCTGCGCTGGCCAAGTGGGTGACTGGAGGCTGGGGGGGGAGGGCGGTGGGCGGGAGGCTGTGGGCAGGCCCTGGTGGGGGGGGAGGGCGGGGGGAGAGGCTGTGGGCAGGCCCGGGCAGGCCTCCTGCCAGGTTCCCACACTCAGACCTGTTCTCTCCCCTTTCCAAAGCTGCCTCCTCCAGACTTGGGGCCCCCAGCCTGGGAATCCCAGAGCCAGGATTTTAAAGGAAGTGGGGTGGGGCTGAAGAGTTTTGTGGAAGTCCTAACTAGACACGGGGTGCACCTGGAGCATCCCTGATTCTTCTCCCCCCCCATCCCTGCTTCTCGCCCTGGTGACATGGCTGCCTCCGACTTTCATTCATGCAGAGGCTGTAGGGACGCAGTTCTGGAAGCCTCTACGGTGGCATCCTCAGCCTCTTCTGCTGTGGGGCCTGTGGGGTCCCTAAGTTCAGGCAAGCACGTGGCCTGGCTGAGCTCTGCACTGGGGCCTCAGTGTGTGAGCCCGCTGCCGGCCTTGGTTTCTTCGAGAAGAAACATTTTCTGGAGATTTTTACTTTAAGCTTGTATTTCCACGTAATACGGTGTTTCATTCACTGTGATGGGGCTTTCTAAGGGCAGATGGGGGAGGGGGCATAAAAAATGTTTTCTCAGGCTGGGCGCTGGTGGCTCACGCCTGTCATCCTAGCTAATCAGGAGGCTGAGATCTGAGGATCCTGGTTCAAAACCAACCTGGGCAGGAAAGTCTGTGAGACTTTCAATGAACCACCTGAAAACTGGAAGTGGCACTGTGGCTCAAAGTGGTAGAGCACTTGCCTTGAGCTGAAGAGCTCAGGGACAGCACCCAGGTCCTGAGTTCAAGTCCCACGACCAACCAAAAAAAAAAAGTCCTCATTATCTGAGTTATGAAATGGTAGCCTCTCTATATAACACCTTAATGATATGAATAAAATTCTACCCCCCCCTTCTATGTATATTTTTTTTAAGAATCGGGAACCAGGCATTGGTAGCTCACACCTGTAATCTTATCTACTCAGGAGGTTGAAATCTGAGGGTTGTGGTTTGAAGGCAGCTGGGGCCAGAAAAATTGTGAGGGTTTTATGTCCTATTAACCAACAAAAAGCCAGAAGTGGAGCTGTGGCTCAGGTGGTAAGAGCACCAACCTTGAGTACAAAGAGGCTCAGAAACAGCACCCAGGCCCTGAGTTCAAGCCTCAGGACCAGCACAATAGGAAGGAAGGAAGGAAGGAAGGAAGGAAGGAAGGAAGGAAGGAAGGAAGGAAGGAAGGAAGGAAGGAAGGAAGGAAGGAAGGAAGGAGGGCGGGCGGGCGGGCGGGCTTTGTCACACATGGAATGGAGCAGCACCCTGCATGCTGCAAATCTGTGTATGTTCGTATGTGCACTGTCATCCTACAAGGCCCCCCCTGCCACCCCAAAACTAGTTCCAATGCAGCTTCCCAGGCCGGGTCCCCAGGCTCTGACTCGCCAGGCCTCCCGCAGGCCCAGGCACCGGTGTTCTAACAGGCCTCTTGCCCCTCCTCAGGGACTCCCTTGCTGACCATGCCTGGACCACAGCACTGGCAAACGGGACCCTCAGAGCAACTTGCAGGCTGACCATCTGACCTCCGGTCTCCTGAGCTCTGGTGACCACACCCAGATCGGTGGCCAGCACCTGCCGTGCCACGCCCACATGCGGGCTCCTCTGCGTTTGGCCCAGGTTGGCACATGGAGGTTTCCTGGCAGGGCAGCTCCGGGGACCGGGTGGCCACACCCTGGTGTCTCTGATGGACCACATCGGTGTGGAACCTGTTTGCCCGCTTACCACACAAGTTTGGATGAAACGAACTTTTGAGCTGGGCTGGGTTCAAAGGAAGAAACTTGGCATTCGCGTCTCCCCAGAGCCTCGCCGGGCACAGCCGGCCCCATCCCTCGACTGCCCCTGGCGAGCCGCACAGGGTCACTCCGCTCATCCGAAGAAACCAGGACTTGGCCACTGGCTGGAGAGAAGTGAAAATGTCCTGGGGCCACCTCTCTCTACCACCACGCTCCTTCTGGCTGCTTCTTTGTGCTTTGCCCTTGTCCCTTCACAAAATGATTACATTTGCTTATTTGCTTTGTGTTCAAGTGCCTGAGTCCTGCTGTGTCTCCACAAAAACACCCTGAGGGAGACACTGAAATCAGCCCTTCTGGGGTGAGGAAACTGAAGCCAGAACACACCAGCGATCCCCTCTGGGTGGCTTGCTGGGTTTGTTGGAATGAGGTGCAGTACTGAGGTTTGAACTAGGGCCACAGGCTTGCTAGACAGGTGCTCTACCACGTGAACCATACCCCCAATCTAGGCCCTGTCCCTGGGCTGCTTTTGCTCAAGGCTAGTGCTCTACCATTTGAGCCGTAGCTCCACTTCCAGCTTTTTTTTTTGGTGGTTCATTGGAGATAAGAGCATCACGGATTTTCTTGCCTGAGCTGGCTTCAAACCCTGATCCTCAGATCTCAGCCTCCTGAGTAGCTGGGATGACGGGCGTGAGCCACCGGCGCCTGGCTCTGGTTTAGTTTTCTTTTTTAATTTAATTTAATTTAATTTTGCGCTTTGGTTTCACTGTCTAGCCCAGGCTGACCTCAAAGCCTTGATCCTCCTGGGGTTTCAGGTGAGTGCTGCCACACCTGCTTTATCTGTTGTTTCTTTTCTTTTAAGTAGCTACTAGAAAATAGAAAATGACTCATGAGCCTGGCATCTTACTTCCCCTGGGCAGCATCTCCATTGCGCACTCTCCAGCTGGCCCTCGAGCAAAGGGGAGGAGATTTCACACCGGCCTCCTCTCCTGGGCCCCAGCCCTTATCACTCATCACCGTGGTAACAAAGGAGCCTGTTAGAGAACATTAGGCTCACAGAGCTGCGGTAAGGAGTAGCTACTCCAACTGGCACTGGAGAGGCTGGAGCCAGCTCTGGGGGCAAAGAGGTCCCTAGAGGCCTGGGAACTGATAGGCCAGCAGGGACAGACAATGGCCACTGAACCTGGGTTCCAGCCTTGAGCAATAGGGCTCTGAGTTCAAGCCCCAGGACCAGCACAAAACAGTTCCTCGGTTGGACACTTGTATCTCATGCCTGTAATTCTATCTACTCAGGACGCTGAGATCTGAGCACCAGAGCTGAAAGCTAGCCCAGACAGAAAAGCCTGGGAGACTCCATCTCCCATTAACCAGAACAAAGCAGGACTGGAGACATGGCTCAAGTGGTAGAGTGCCAACCCAGAAATCAAACAGAGCAAACCCTGGCAAAAACAGAGAAAAGCAATGAAAACAAAACCCAGCTATTTCAGGGGGTGGGGAGGAGGCAGAGAAAGAGTTGGTACAGGAGCTTGGGGCCGTCGGCCCACCACCCTGCCCTTCCGGGACAAGTCTTTCCACACTCACAGCTCGGCCATCGCTGTTCGCACAGACCTTTCTCAGCCACCATGACAGTTGCCAAAAAGTCAAGACAGTGCCTGAATGGGAGCGCTCTCCCTGACCCCCGTTCCCGCAGACCCCCAACCCAGCTGCTGGAGCTGAGATCATTGTGGGGGGAGATGTGGGAATGAGTTCCAATTTCTCCATTCACCAACCCATCTAGGGACAGGAGATGCACCCACAATGATGGGGGCCATGAAGAGACACCCCCTTTACCTTCCCTTTCCCACACGAGGACACGGCAGGCCCAGAGATGTACAGTAACCTGGCCACAGGCCACAGAGCCAGAAACCGCCCGGGCAGGATTCAAACCCAAGTCAAGTGGGCAGAGAGCTGGGCCGCCATGTGGGCCTGTCTTGGCCACACAGGCAAAGTCATGTCAGGTGACAGGATGGCGACCTAGGAGGCCTAGAACTAGGGGAGCCCCTGCTCCTCAAACTCTGAAAGAGTTTGGGGGGGACTTGCAACTCCAGCTCTGCGTTCCTGCTCCATGCGCTCACCCAGACCCACACTACAACGGAGCCAGGTGGGGTCCCCCATGGGGGGATCTGAGGGGAGCTGGGGGATTGAGCCTCACCTCCTCTCCATCCCCCCCAGGCCCCAGCAGATCTTGGAGACTGATGCTCTGACATGTGACAAGCCAGCACCCCAAACCTGAAAGAACCAGAGCCATGCAGCCATGGGCTCTGGGCCAGAGACTTGGGGCGGGGGGAGCCCTGGGGTCCACTCCGCATTCCTGAGCCTCCACCCAGACACCACGTGGCACCCACTTCTGGGGCGCCGAGTCTCCTTCTCTGCCTCTCCTGGCCTCTCGGGGCAGGGCTGGGCCATTGGGGCCACCATCTCTCAAATGACGGCCTGGGACAGTAGCGTCCCCCCACCCCACTCATCCACGAGCCTGGCCGCCGGAGGCCAGCTGTCCCTAAGGCCGTGACCAGGCCTGGGACCTCGTCCACTCTGCCCCTCTGCCCAGCAGGCTTTCCCCTGGGGCTGGAGTCTGCACAAGGACCAGGCAGATGCCTACGTGCTGATTCTGGGCGCGCTGCGGGGGGCCTGTGGGGAGCGTCTGAGGCTCCTGTGCTGAGCGGGGAGGTCAGCCTTCTGCCCGCCTCCCTCCTGTGGCTTCGTGGCTGGGGAGGACAGCTGGGCCATCAGCATCTCACCCTGCCACCCCCGGGACGTCCTGTGGCACCCACGCCTGGAGCAAGCTGTTCCCCCAGCGTGACCTTGAGATCAAGGTCATTCACTTTGGGTACTGGCCAGCCTCAGATTTCAATCCTCCTAACCTCTGCCTCCGCAGGCAGGAAATAGCAGACCAGACCCTCCATGCTCTGTCGAGTCTATGATTTCTCCTGCTGCTGCCAGCTACTACAAGACACTGCTTTTTTTTTCTTTGTTTTCGTTTCAAATTTGCTCTTATTTTTTTTAATCAACATATAGAAGTATACATTTATGACGTCTGGCACAATGGATATTTGTTTGTTTGTTCGTTTGGTACTGAAGTTTGAGCCTGGTGCTCTACCATTTAGCCTTGCTTTTTTTTTTCTGATTATTTTGGAGATGGAGTCTCACAGACTTTTTGGTCTAGGGTTGATCTTGAACCTGGATCCTCTGGATCTCAATCTCCCCAGTAGCTAGGATTATAAGTGAGAGCCAGTAGCTTTCATATGTTTGGGATATTAGAATGGCTAAATCTAGCTAATTGATCTCACCAAGTTATTATTTTGGTACTGGGGCTTGAACTCAGGGCCCGGACACTGTCCTTGAACTTTTTCACTTAAGGATAGCATTCTATCCTTTGAGCCACGGCTCCACTTCTGGCTTTTTCTGAGTAGCTTGTTGGAGATAACCATCTAATGGCCATGCCTGCCTAGGCAGGCTTCCAACCACGATCCTCAGATCTCAGCCTCCCAAATAGTTAGGATGACAGGCGTGGGCCACGGGCACTTGGCTTAATATCCAGTCTTTTAGTAAGGTTAAGGAATAGGATAGGTTGTGTGAGTATAATGATGTACACGTGTAATCCTAGCTTCCAGAGGCCTGGGATTCGGAAAGCTGGTTTCCTCCCCTGCACTTTGAGATGAGGTTTAGTTCTGGGGCATCAGCGCCCCAGGCCCCGGAGTGAACGTGGCTTGTGTCACCTCTGCACCCCAGGAGCCCCCCTCCCTCCTCAGCTGCAAGGGTCCAGAGGCCCAGCCCGACTTGAAGCTGGGCCCCGTTCATTCTGCTCCATTTCCTCCCAAACAAACAGCTTCCCCTTCCAGGAGGCGATGGAGGCACGGCCAGGGCGGGCAGGGCCGGATTTCTGCCCTGGACACTCCCCGGAGGTGGGAAGGGGGCCAGAGAACAGGGTCAGGGCAGGGCTGGCAGAGCCTGGCTTCCCCTGGCCTCCAACCAGGTGGGCAGTTTGGGCCCAGCTGTCTGCGGAGGGACTGGACTTGTGTGCAAAGTCCTGTCTGTGTCTGTCTTAATGTAGTCTAACGGGGTGGTCCTGGGCACTTTTATTACATCATTCTATTATTGAGCTTATAAACTGCTTCGTTAAGAGGCAACTCCTCTATGCAATTATACAACTTGACAGAGCCAAGTCTTTGTCATCCTAGCTACTCTGGAAGCTGAGGTCTGAAGATCAAGGTTCAAAGCCAGCTGGAGGCAGGAGAGTCGGTGAGACTCCTATCTCCAATGAACCACCAAAAATCCGGAAGTGGTGCTGTGGCTCACGTGGTAGAGCACCAGCCTTGAGTGAACAAGCTGAGGGACAGCGCCCAGGCCCCGAGTTCAAGCCCAGCAGTGCTACAGAAGTCCTGGGGTGAGGGAGGGATGGCAGGGGGTGGGCTCAGAGAGCAGGGGTGGGGGACAGAATTGGGGTTGGATGTGGGGAGCTCAGGATGCGGTGCAGAGCAGCTGCAGGGGCATCTGCTGCCTCTGACCCTGGCCCCCCTTCTCACAGCCCATTCTCCTTTGGTGGGGGTCACCCTTTGCCCCATGCAGATGTGGAAGGGGGCACCCAGTACGGGGCTGACCTTCCTGTGTCCACGGCGGTCTCTGCGGGCTGCTGGCCGGTGCTGGACGGAGCGAGTGGAGTCATAGCCCCTCGAGGCCCATCCAAGGCCGGGAGCCCCTGCTGAACGCTGAGTCAGCAGCGAGGCCCCTCCAGGCCCAAGCGTGACCCCTGACCTCACTTCCGGCCCCATGGTCTCTTGTTTCCAGCCACAGTTGTGTCTGATTCTCCACAAGGCAAACTGCTTCTCACCACAGGACATTGGCATGTGCTGCCTTTCCTTCCACTCAGAATAGTCAGCTCCAGAGCTCCCTCTCCAAGGTGACACCTTCTTGGCATCACAGCTGCCATCAAAGGAGCCGGAGAGAGGCCTTCCCAGGCCCCCGCGGACCCCACTTCCAGCGCTATTTCCTTCACCTCCAGCGGGAGGTATCTTGCTGATGGTGTGTTGACTGACTCTCGCCTGACTCCTTCTGCTGGGCAAAAACCCCACAAGAGTGTTTTGCTTTTTGCCGCCTCTCTGGGCAGGGCAGAGTGCCTGGCAGGTGACTGACACATTCATGAATGAAGGAATGAATGCATGCATGAATGAGATGCTCCGGTGTGTGTGGTCCCGGGGAAGCCTCAGAACTCAGAGTTACCCTGTGGGAATTCTGCAGCTGGGGAAACTGAGGCCCAGGGAGAGAAGAGGAGGTGGCCTCAGCCCAGCCTTCCTCCCCTGTGGGTCACACTTGCTGCCATGCACCAGTGAGCACAAACTGTGGGTCCTGTGCCCGCCCGCCCCGGCATGGAGAGCCCGGGCAGAGGCCCAGGCAGGGAGCCCCCCCCCCAGCACCTGGGCGGGGAGCGGCCGGGCCAGGGGACAGGCACGGGCGAGCCGGGTCACGCCGAGCACCGTCCAAACGGATCCTGTGGCATGTGGGTGGTGTGGGCCGACTGGTCGGGCGGGTGCGGGGTGTGGCTGGCCCTGGTGCCAGCGTCGAGCGGTGGCACCGTGCCCTGCCAGTGGAGGGGCCATCTGGGGAGACGCCGGGCCTCCGGCCTTGGCCAGGAGGTGCAGGGGTCGTCTTGGTGGGAAACACAGGAGCTGGGATCGCAGTGGTCAGGAACCAAGAGCGTGAACCAGAGACGTGGGCCAGTGAGGAGGAGCCCTGGGCGGACCAGACTCCCCATGGCCAGTGGGAAGGCCTCCCTCCACAGCCCCAGGTCTGGCGCTCACCGCTCAGTGGCTGGCTCAGTGCACAGTCCTTCTACCTCTGAGGAGCCGGGATTACAGCCGTGAACCACCACGCCCGACTCATAGATCAATCTGTGTTAAAATGAAAAGCAGGATCTTTCTTCTTAGGGGAGCGGGAGGAGGTGGTGTTGGGATGCTGGGAATTGAACCCAGGGCCTCACACATGCGGAGTGTCCGCTCTACCACAGAGCCACGTCCCCAGTCCCGAGGTGAACTTCTCAGACTCTCCAACTTGAATGGAAGGAAACCAGGAGAATAAATATAACAAGGCAAAACAATGTACTTCAACTCCGTCTGGATGCTGTGGCTGGATTGAGACCTGCACGCTTTTTCCTCAGAGAAGAATCAGGAGAAGGAGAATTGTATTGGGCTGGGAGCAAAAGAACTTGGTTCTCAGGCTGGGCTGGCTCTCTGATGTGCTGTGTGACCTTGGGTGGGTGAAGCCCCCTCTCTGGGTCCGTTCCTTCCACCTCAATGTTTTCCCAAGGTGCCCGATGTGCTGAAGGTGTGTGTGGAGTGGACCCCGGGGTGAGGGTGGACGGGAAGGACCGGCTCTGTTGAATGGCCGGCGTCCTCTCCCTCCTACTGAGTACTCCTTGCTTGTTGAACTAGGGTCAGCACGGAGGCCTGGCTCTTGGCAGGGCTGCTCTACCACACCAGCCACGACCCAGGCCTTTTGCATTTAGTTGTTATTAAAAACCGGTTGCTGTTTTTTCCAGGCAGGGTCTCACACTTTTGCCCCAACCTGGGGTGAGCTGAAGCAATCCTCTGAGGAACCTTACAACCTGAGCTCCGTCCTTTAGGTTCTGCGTCACTGTGAGTTCCTGGATGACACCGGCGTTCATTCTAGAATCTTCCTACAACTTCTTGACTTTCATTCTGGAATCTTCCTACAACTTCTTGAAGCCCCCCCCCCCGCACCTCCCAAGTTTCAAAGTGAATGTCTGCTTCCAGAGGCCTTTCCTGGCCCTCCCACGTCCCTCTCCCTCTCACCCTGGAACTACAAATCCCTCCCCCGAGCCTGCTTGTTTATCTTGCCCTGTTTTCATTCCTTTATCGCGGCTCTTCCTTCGCTTCTTGAAGAGCAGTGCACAGAAACGGGAATTGTCCGTGTGCCTCTTTGCTTCCTATCTCAGACCCCCTCACCAGACTGTCCCCGCCCCTCCCTGGTCAGGACCACATCCTCGTCATCCATCACCATGTTCCCACTGCAGTCCAGCCTTGATGGACCCCTCAACAAATACTTGTCCTGGTAGCACACACCTGTAATCCCAGCACTCGGGAGTTTAACCCCAGGGCCTGACCCTGGACGCACCATTTCTCACGGGAAATCAAACAGGAGAGGCATGGAAGACCACAAATAGACCCAGGCTGTGTGCAGAAGGATTCTAACCCACGTAGGGATAGAATTCCAGACTTTTCCAGGCCTTTACAGTCAGTAGTCTAGTTAGCCCACAAGGGATGTTGTCTGTCTGAAGATGGTCAGAAATTTCTGCTTTGTCCATGTTTCGTTTTCCAGCTGTCCAGCCGTGCGCAGGGTGAGCGCATCGGAGCTGGGAGGTTCAAAGAGCCACAAAGATTTCCTAGACAGCTGGATTTGCAATCTGAGCCCCAAGGGACTCCTGTGGAGGGGCGCAGGGGGGGGAGAGATGTTCACAGCTGCAGAGCTGAGGACACGATTCGTAGGCACAGAGACACCCGGCAGTCTCAGAAGGAAAGGAAGAAAAAGATCCACATCAAGCAAGATAACAAACAGCACCAGCCAGCATTGTTATTCAGTTCCACGGAACCAATAGATTCTGGGACATGTTTATACCCCAGAGTCCCAACCAATGTCTGGCACAAAGGAGATTCATGCAGAGTATATGTTAAATGAAGGACTGGAAAAATATTATTATTTCCTTGAGCAATTGTCTGGCAGATGGCAAGGAAAGGAAGGATGCTGTTTTGCAAAGCTAAAAATATTTAGAAAAATACAAAAGATGTCCTCATGGGCTCCGGGGTGGGGTCCCTCTCTCAAGGATTAAAAACAACAACAACAACAACACAAATTTTTTTTTGGCCTGTAATCCTGGCTACTCAGGAGGCTGAGATCTGAGGATCGAGGTTTGAAGCCAGGCTGGGAAGGAAAGTCTGTGAGACTCTTCTCTCCAATTAGGTATACAAAAGCCAGAAGCGGAGCTGTGGCTCAAGTGGTAGAGCACCAGCCTTGAGCACAAAAGCTCAGGCACAGTGCCCAGGCCCTGAATTCAAGCCTCAGAACACACACACACACACACACACACACTCATCTTCACGATGGTGACATATTGTACTCTGTTCCCTGCAGAAGATGGACCAAGGTAGCCCCTCCGTGCTGGAGGCTGCGGGCCCTTGCTCTGCCTCTGTGAGCCATGTGGCTCTCAGACATGGCGTGGTAATGAAGGCAGTGGTAGAGAATACCCACTTCTGGTTCTGGTCACCATCCAGCTTCCAGTTACCGTCATACTTCCGGTTACTTCTTCCCTTCCCTTCCCTTTTCCTCTTCCTGTTATCCTCTTGATGAACTTCAACTCTGGGAGAGCTCTATGCCTTACAGGAAGAAAGCTCTTCCTGAAAACTGGACTCCAAGTGAAGTGGGGGGGGAGGGGTTGGGGTTCACAGTGCCACACATCTCGGCAATGGGAACACCCCAGACATACCTCTGTGCTCCTGCTCATGCTGTCTGTTTAAAACATTATATTGTGGGGGGGGCTGGGAAGGTGGCTCAGTGGTAGAGCGCTTGCCTTGCATGCCTGAGGCCCTGGGTTCGATTCCTCAGCACCACATAAGCAAAAAGAAAAAAGCCGGAAGTGGCGCTGTGGCTCAAGTGGTAGAGCCACTAGCCTTGAGCTGAAGAGCTGAGGGACAGCGCCCAGGCCCAGAGTTCAGGACCCACGACTGGACCCCAAAAAAAACATTATATTGTGATGATAAAGATGATGCACGGAGGAATCTTAATGACGTAAGTCAGGTAAAGAGTACATTTCCTTTGGGACAAGACACCCCTTCCCTCACTCTCTCCCAAGTTTTCCCTCTTGTCCCCACCCACAAGTTGTAGACTTCATTTTCACCGTAGTGTTTAGTGATCACAACATAGTGTGTGTGCATGTGTGTATGTTTGTGTGAGTACCAGGGCTTTAATTCAGGGCCTCGTGTTCTTGCTTTGCTTTCTTGCTCATGGCTGGTGCTCTACCACTTGAGTCATGCCTCTAGTCTGGCATTTTCCTAATTGGAGCTGGAGTCTCTCTGCCTGCCTGGCTTCTGAGATCCTCGTTCACACTCCTGAATAACGAGGATTGCAGGCATCTGACTGCACGTACCTTTGAATTCGGTATACATGGTGGCTTTTTCTAGAAGCCATGAAACAGCCCAAGTCAGGACTCTTGCCTGTCATCACAGCTAGTCAGAAGCAAGGGTCATGAGGACTAGGGTTCAAGGCTGGCCCAGGTAAAAAGCTATAGAGATTTCAGAGAACTCATAAGCCCACACCTGCGATCCCAGCTGCTCAGGAAGTGGAGGTAGGAGGAACATGTGGTAGAGTTAAACATGCTACCTGAAAAATAATTAGGAGCAAAAATGGGCTGGAGGCATGGCTCAAGGGGTCGAGTACCTGCCTAGCAAACATCAAGCTGTGGGTTCAAATGCCAGTACCACTAAAAAAGAAAACAAAAAAGCCCAGGACAGCATGGCTGTGGCACAGATCTGGGAATTCTGTGCTCACTGTGTTTGATCGTTAAGCTTGGCAATGCCAAGTCAAGGAGGTGATATTTGTACTATTAGGGTTGTCTTTTTCTGTAAATCTCTGAACTTTTGGAAAGAGCCACCATGGGCAGCGAAGGAGCAGAGCCAAATGGCCGCCCCCAGCTCCCTCTTGTGTTGTGTGCCTGAGATCTAGATGCTCCCTCATGGATGGTTTGCTTCTGGGACTCAGTTCTGAAGACATCACTTCTACAGAAGGAAAATGCTGGAAACAGGAGCCATCGGGGTGGACTGAGCCAGGCAGAGGCAGGAGGAGGCAGAGAGGGCCCTGTGGGGTGGGTGAATTCAAATTCTCCTTGCAGGAAGTTCAAGACCACAGCACTGAAGGCAGGAGAACTGGATCCGAGGATCCTAACCAGGTGCAGGTGGCTCAATCTACTCAGGAAGGCTGAGATCTGAGGATTGTGGTTGGAAGCCAGCCTGGGCAGATAAGTCCCCATGAGACTCTGATCTCCAATGAACCACTCAGAAAACCGGAAGTGGCGCTGTGGCTCAAAGTGGTAGAGTGCTAACTTGAGCAAAAGTGCTTAGGCCCAAGTTCAAGCCCCACAACTGACCAACACACACACACACACACACACACACACACACACACACACACACACACACACACTCAGAGTGGGATCCTGAAGTTGTCTTCCATCCTGACCGAGGGAGAAAAACATGGAGACCCAGGGCTCCCGTCTGTAGGGTTCAGACACATAGTTCAGCTAGAAAAGAGTTTACTGTGGGGGGTGGGGTGGGAAAGCATACTGCTGGCCTGCACAAAATGGAGGTGCAGGGGAAGGGAAAGGGGAGGGTGAAAAGAGGCCAGGGAGAGGCTGCAAGGGGACCAGGGGTAAAACAAGGGGCGGAACTAATGATGGAGGCTGATGTATAGAAGAGGGGGAGAAGAGGTGTGCCCACAGTGAAGACCTCAGTGCCCCCAGGTGGGCCGGTCACCTGGGCCAGGGCGGGGGCTTCTAGAGAAGGGACCACACACGAGCACCACCGAGGAAGAACAATGGGGAAGGGCCATGTTTCCTCAGCAGACCTAACACCATCTGGACTCTGGAAGACACCGGGGCTCATGTGGTCTCCATCAGACCCCCACACAGTCTGTGGAGGTGGGACAGGAGGAAATGGTCTCCAGAGGTCCCCATGCATCTGGGCATCCGGAGCCACATCTGGAGGAGTAGCCAAGAGTCGCTTGGAGAGCTTCCAAGGCATTTGTTGCATGCCAAACCCAGAAACGCTGAGAGCTGGAGGGCAGACGCAAAGCCCCGTGGAGTGGCCGGTGGAGGGAGCATGTGACTTGCTATGTGGACCAAGTGTGAACAGAAGTGTGTGTGTGTGTGTCAGTCCTGGGGCATGAACTCAGGGCCTGGGTGTTGTCCTTGAGCTTTTGTGTTAGTACTCTACCACTTGAGCCACAGCTTTACTTCATTATTTCTTCTTCTTCTTCTTCTTCTTCTTCTTCTTCTTCTTCTTCTTCTTCTTCTTCTTCTTCTTCTTCTTCTTCTTCTTCTTCTCCTCCTCCTCCTCCTCCTCCTCCTCTTCCTCCTCCTCCTCCTGATCCTCCTCCTCCTCCTTCTCCTCTTCTTCCTCTTCTTCCTGATCCTCCTCCTCCTCTTCCTCCTCCTCTTCTTCCTCCTCCTCCTGATCCTCCTCCTCCTCCTTCTCCTCTTCTTCCTCTTCTTCCTGATCCTCCTCCTCCTCTTCCTCCTGATCCTCCTCCTCCTCCTTCTTCTTTTTTGGTGGTTAATTGGAGAGAAAAGTCTCATGGACTTTCCTGCCTGGCCTGGGTTTGGACCACAATCCTCAGATCTTAGCCTCCAGAGTAGCTAGAATGATGGGCATAAAGCACAGGGTGGAAGAAGCTTGTAATAGTCAGGGTGTGGTTCATCGTTTATTTTCCCTCATCCCTGAGACAAAGAGGAGGGTAGGCTCAGGCTTCTCTGCTTGCCTGTGTGCTGAAGAGGAAGGGACATGGTCCGTCAACCCAAAATGAACGTCCAGCGCAAGAACCATGCGTCTTTCATCCCCGAGAGCCACTGGTGGCCCTTAGTTGGGAAGCAGAGCTTCTCTGTGGTGATGGCCATGAAGATTACAACTAGGACCTACCTCCCGCCACACACACCAAATCTGAATCATCAAGATTAATTCTATTCTTAGTTTGCATGTTTGTTATCTATTGCTATGTAGCAAATTACCCCATCATTTAGCAGCTGAAAGCAACACACATTTATGATCTCACAGTTTCTGTGGGTCAGGAGTCTGGGCAGGGCTTATGGGTCCCCCACTTTCGAGTTTCCAGGTAAGCTGCGGGCTCCAGCTGGGGCCTCATCCAAAGGCTTGGGCCGGGTTGGAGAGCCCTCCCCAACCTCACACAGTGGTGGTGCTCAGGGCCATGGGGCTGGCTGGGAACGGAATCTGAGTTCTTTACCATGTGGTAAAGCTCAAAGTTAGCACTCTACCACTTTGAGTCACAGCCCCACTTCTGGCTCCTTGGTGGTTCATTGGAGATAAAGCGTCTCATGGGCCGGGTGCCGGGGGCTCACGCCTCTCATCCTAGCTACTCAGGAGACTGAGATCTGAGGATCATGGTTCAAAGCCAGCCCAGGCAAGGAAAGTCCGTGAGACTCTTATCTCCAATAAACCACTGGAAAACCGGAAGTGGTGTTGTGGCTCAAGCGGTAAAGCGCTCACCTTGAGCTAAAGAGCCGAGGAAAAGCGCCCCAATCCAGAGTTCAAGCCCCACGACCAACCAAAAAAAAAGAATCTCATGGACTTTCCTTGCCCAGAATGGCTTCGAACCGTGATCCTGGGCTCTCAGCCTCCTGCATGGCTAGGATTGCAGGTGTGACCCCACAGCGCTGATGATATGATGGTTCTTTTAGCAACCAGCCATTGCAATGTGGCAAAGAGCCAGGAAGCCTTGGAGGCTAGCAGCAATAAATATGCATTAGTTACTCACCAGCCTGCAGCATGGCTGGTCTGGGCTGTGACCCAGACTGCTTCAGGTCAATTAGGGGAATACTTTTCCACCTCTCTCTCTCTCTCTCTCCTCTTTGTCAGTCGTTAGCGCTCTAACCACTTGAGCCACAGCACCACTTCCGTTTTTTTCTGCTTATGTGGTGCTGAGGAATCAAACCCAGGGCCTCAAGCATGCAAGACAAGCGCTCTACCACTGAGCCACCTTCCCAGCCAACCCTCCCCCGCACTTTTTTCAGGGCCAGTGAGCCACCAGAGGTATAGTCTGTTCCTGGGAACTGCATTTGAGAGGGCCAACTACTTCCAAGCACACTTCCAGCCTGCAGCAGGTGTGTCGTCTGTTGACTTCTCATTGGCCGAGGCAGGTCACGTGGCCGAGCCCCACCCACCACGGGGCTGCGGCTGGAGTGAGATTCCCTAGGACTACTTATACAGGTGGCTGATATTTGGGGAGTCAGAGCTCCATCCGACACCCTCCCCTCCCACAGCATGCTGAGGTTTCAGGCTTGTTGCGACACTCAGAGTGCAGATACGCAGATATGGGGCAGGTTTCGAAGAGACAGGGGTGTGTGTAGGGAGAAAAAAAGAGGTAGGGGATGGATGAATGGAACAGGTGGGTGGGGCTCAGGGAGTAGTGTTTGGACACGGGAGGGGCTCGATCTGTGAGTTACCTTCTGCATTTGGGACACACCCCACCAGCAGGAGGCCCAGGGGAAAGCAGATTCCCTCTTCTAGCAATGACCCCAGAGAGACTCTTCAGGGTGGCCTGCTTTTAACTCTCTCTCTCTCTCTCTCTCTGGTCCCGTGGCTTGAGCCCTGTTCCTGAGATTTTTTTTCCCCTCAAGGCTAGCATTCTACCACTTGAGCCACAGTTCCACTTGCAGATTTTTTTAAATTAATTTTTGAGTAGTTTATCATAGTTAAGAGTCTCGCAGACTTTCTTGCTTGTCTACACTGGCTTCCAACCTTGATCCTCAGATCTCAGCCTCCCTCCTGAGTAGCTAAGATGACAGGCATGAGCCATGGGTGCTCAGCTGTTCCTCCCCCCCCCCTTTTTTTTTAGGAGAACCAACGCCTTAGGCTCCCAGGCTCTGTCAGGCATCAGTATCTAGCTGGAGTTTACAAACACTTTTATTTTGGTTGTGTTTATATTTGTGAGTATATTTCTCTCTTCTATTTTATTTTTTTGAGGGTGGCACTGGTTTCCTGTTTACGTTAGCAAGGGAGGGCTTCCTTTTAAATAAACATATTAAACCAAACAAAGCTAATTTCTCTCCTGAGAACACCCCTTCAGGTGTGTGTGTGGGGGGGTGGTATGGTCAGATGACAGCTCTCGCAAGATGGCTGGCCTTTAATAACAGTGCTAGTTGGGGACATGAGTAGGAGAGGGGGTTATACAGTCACTCTGGGTTCCCCTGTATAGGGTCTTTTGGGTGAGAACTTTCGTAGTTTCTCTGAAGCTCAGTTTCTTCATGGATAAAATAAGGATTTATTTGCTATTTATTCTCCAGCAGTAGTGGGTTTGAACAACACCTCACCCTTGCTAGACAGCTGCTCTACCGCCTGAGCCACACTCCTAGATCTCTTCTTGCTTTAGATCATTTTTTTTTCAGACAGGGTTGCTCAATTCTTGCCAAGAATGGCCTCAATCACAATCTTTTGACCTGTGACAAACAAGTAGCCGGGATTAAAGACATGAACGACTGTGGTTGGTTTGTTATTACATTGAAGGGGGTGTTTGTAAAAATAACTTGTCTCTAAGTAAAAGTGTAGTATAGGCCAGGTACAGATGGCTCAAGCCTGTAATCCTAGCTATGAAGGAGGCTGATACCTGAGGATGGAGGTTGGAAGCCAGCCTGGGCAGGAAAGTCTATGAGACTCTTATTTTAAATTAACTAGTAAAAAGCTGGAAGAATGCTAGCCTTGAACCAAAAAAGCTAAGGGGCAGGGCCCAGTCCCAGAGTTCAAGCCCCAGTCTGGGCATCAGCAATGGCAGAAGCCTCTCTGGTTTATCTTCCTGGGAGCTGCTGAGTGCCATGCCAGCCTCATTTCAAGTAAATTCCCTCCTGACCTCTGCAGCCCCAAAGACTCTCTTCCTTCACTTCTGTTGGTGGGTACTGGAGCTTGAACTCAGAGCCTTGTGCTCGCTCTGGTTTGCCTTCTACCACGGGAGCCATGCCTACAGCATATTTCTGGCTATTGGAGTTAGAATCTCTCAAGCTGTTCTGCCTGGGCTGGCTTTGAACCCCCAGCCTTCAGGTATCAGCTTCCTGAATCACTAGGATTACAGGTGTCATCTTTCAGGGTGTGAATACCTTCAATGACCCTATAATTAAAAAAGACCTTTGGAAGTGGCGCTGTGGCTCAAAGTGGTTAGAGCACTAGCCTTGAATGAAAAACCTCAGGGACAGGGCCCAGGCCCTGAGCTCAAGCTCTATCACACACACACACACACACACACACACACACACACACACACACCTAGGACTTCAGCACTTTAGCAGTTAATTGGAACAGGAGCAGTTCAGGTGAGCTTTTTGGGGGGTGGGGTGGGGTGGGGTACTGTATCTTGCATCCTCTAAAAACGTCTAATTTAGATCCAGTGAGGACCTCAGTAAGATGTATAAAGACGCTTACCAATCCAAACATGGCGTCTACTCTGGCAGGGTAAAGAGTAAGGATGTCTCTTATCAGCGGCACAAATCAATTGCCTTGTATTTCTGGTTGGTGCAAGGAACACCCAGCTGTTCAAAGTTAAAAAATAAAAAAAGCTGCAAGACGTCCTGGGCCCTGTTTTGGAATTTCTTGGATCTTTAAACACATTCTTGCACACACAGTTCGGAGCTCGGGCCCCCTGGGCCTGCTCAGGCCTCTGCTTTCCGATGGGGGAAACTGAGGCTGCGAGGAAAGGCAGCTCCTAATCTGGGGATGAGGTCATTTGTCAGGGCCAAGGAAACCCAGCACGGTGGGCTCAGAGGACTCGGGGTGTGGCAGCTTGGGGGCCCTTGTGTCCCGTGCCCCCCTCCCCGGCTCCAGGGCCTGGGGCGCACTTTTCTGGGGGTACTTCCTGTGGGGGGGGCGCGGGGTGTGTGATCAGCTTTCCAACGCCAGGGGTCCTCTCACCAACCCCGCACCCCCGTCTCCACAGAGGGAAACTGAGCCCAGCATCCAACAACCTGCTCCCCAAAGCTAACAGAAGGGGGGCGCCCCTAAAGAGGGGAGCCCGGTTCCCTCGCCGCTCGTCGGAAGGGCGGAGAGGAAAAGAGAAGCAACCGGTGGGGGGCCCGGAAAGGGGTGTGTGGGGGGCAGCTGCGGACCCCCGGCTCCCCGGGCCCGGCGCTCCGACCCCGCCCCGAGCTCCTGCCCCGCGCCGCGGAGGGCACCG
>NW_012267230.1:10585311-10618379 GCF_000151885.1 Dipodomys ordii
CGCCCCGGGGGGCTGGGGGGAGGGGAGGGGTCCCACCCGGGGCCCCCGGAGGCGCGCGGGACCCGCGGGACCCGTGGGTAGGGACGGGTCGGAGACGGAGGTGCTGCGGTTCGCTTGGGGGCCGTTGTTGAGTTTTTGGGTGGGGAGGATGTTGGAGGTGTGAAAGCGAGGATCGCTAGACAGGATTGTGCCTGCATTTCCCGCCCATACAGACTTACGGACACAGACGTGTATATGGAAATGCACACAGAATACATGCATTATGTGCACATTAAGACACACGTGCAAACACGCATGTCTATTGACATATGCATGTGCTATGTGTATATTTTATACACAGATATATCTTTAAAATATATAAATATATATGACCTGTTACATAATACATACATTACAACACACACAGATACATTAAAACGCCAACACACAGCCATATGTATGTATGCTCACCACTTGGGACAGAAGATGGCTCTCCAGCCCTCATGCGCTTCGGCTAGAGCCCAGGCACCCACCTGCTCTTTCTTCTCCAGTGCCCCAGATAGGGCCAAGGAGGGATGGGTTTGCTGAGGATCCCTGGGCAGAGAGCTGCTGCTGTGTGGACAGCCCCCCCACTCTTTTCTCCTCCTGATGAGCCCCTGGCTGCTGTGCGGTGCCAGCTCTCTCCCTGGATGGCAGCTGGGAAAACCCAGGCCTGTGTGCCCAGTCAAGTTACTGGAGGTCATCAAACTCGGCAGCGCCGGGGCCAGGCTTTGCACCTTCCCATTTTCTCTACCTGGAGATGCCTTGGTAGGTTGCAAAAAAAAACAATGAGGAGGACACTTGTAGGGAAAAACCAGGAATGATGCCCACAGGGGCCTTGGCAGGTAGATGCCCAGCCCACAGTCAGGGAGGGCCGTGGGGGTGGCAGGAAGGTGGAGAACCTGTTCTCCCACTGGAGGATTTTGGATTCCTACTGCCTGCACCCCCACGGAGACAGAGGACTGGGTGGGAGGCAGAGCAGTGGGGAGAGCAGGCGCGCCCCCCACCCCCCTTCCCTACCCCGGCCCCAGCCGCCTCTGCCCCTCCGTGGAGGAATTGACATCCACCTGCCATCTGGGGAACCAGAGGTGGTGTGACAACTTGGAGACATGAGCCCCTCCCCACAGGAGAGGACCGCTTCTGGGGCTAGGCTGCCACCGCCCCAGTGGGCATGTCATTATGAAGACAAGCCTGGTGTCTGTCGGTGGCTCATGCCTGTAACCCAGGCTACTCAGGAGGCTGAGAGCTGAGGATCATGGTGCAAAGCCAGCCCGGGCAGGAAAGTCTGTGAGACTCTTATCTCCAATTAACTACCAAAAAGCTGGAAGTGGAGCTGTGGCTTAAGTGGGAGAGTGCCAGCCTTGAGCAAAAAAAAAAAAATAAAAGCTCAGAGACAGTGCCCAGGCCCTGAGTTCAAGCCCCAGTACGGACATATACAGACACAACATTATGAATAGAGCATTCATTTGGCCACACAGGTATTTGCACCTCCATCCGCCTCCCCCTCCCCCTTTGGGCTCTCTTCTGTGTTTCTCAGCAGGAGCTAAAACTTCTTGCATTTAGGCACACATGGTCAATTGTCCAGGCCCCAGTGATGGTGACACCCGGGGACAGTCGCCTGATGGTTCAGCCAGGCCTGTAGTACCCTCTGCACCCCCATGCTTCTGTACCCCCTGGCCTGTCTTGGGGAGACCTCCCTCCTTGGTGGTGGAGATCAGCGAGGTTCAGGGTTTTGTCAGAGTACACTGGGACAGACATGACAGAGAGGAAGTCTGTCGAGACAAAACTATAAATACCTTTCCAGGCCAATGGGGCGGCCTTGGTCTGCTGGCCGCCGGGGTGTGTTTGGGAGGCCGGGGAGCCGCCTCCTGGGGGAGGGGTCAGTGAACTGTGTGTGTTGCAATCCGTGGCCCGTGCCCAGCGCTGTGGCCAAGCCGGGTCAGGCCACGAGCCTCTCGGGGTGGAAGGGGTGGCCGGTCCATTCCTGGCACTGGTATTGGAGGGAGGCAGGGCAAAGGGGCCTTGTGCAACAGGGCACGTGTGTGCGTGCAAGCGGCTGTGGGAGAGTGTGCCCCGGGCTTAGGGAAGCGGCTGAATGGCAGTGGCAGCTGCATCCAGGGAAGAGGACGCTGGTGTGGCGGGAGAACCCCGGCTGGCTGGGCTGTTAGCCTGGGTTTGTCCAAGGAAGCGATCACATGGGTGCAGGGGGGGCAAAAGGACGGGGTGCCCTCCCACCCGGCCCTGGCTCCCTCCAAAGGGCCCCCAGAGTTCCATTCATGCAGGATGTTTAGGCGGGAATGGAGAATCTGTGCATCTGGCTCTGGTTAGCTCTAGGCCAGGCCAGGGTGGGACTGGGGGGGGGAGGGGGCGGCTGGGGTGGAAGGGGCGGAGGGGGAGGGGGATCTAAAAATAAAGAGGCAATTCTGCCATGGTAACCTGACACCCCGGTGACACACACCCCAAGACTGCTGTATGTCACAGGCCCTTGGGCTTCAGGCAACCTAGCCTGGCTCAGATACATGCCAGGGTGCATGCTGCCAGAGGTGGGGGAGGGGAGGTGGATGAAGTCCCAGGGGTTTTGGTTATCTATCTATCTATTTAATAGGGACCTAGTTTGAACTCAGGTCGTCTGCTTGCTTGATGATCTCTCTACCTTTTGAACTACATTCCAGCCCCTCCCTGCCCCCACTGTTTTCCCAGTGTTTATTTAGCTGATCGTGAGGCTTGAACTCAGGGCCTAGGCATTGTCTCTGAGCCTCTTTGTGCTAAAGGCCAGCACTCTACCACTTGAACTATAGCGCCACTTCAGGATTTTACTGAGTGGTTTACTGGAGATGAGTCTCATGGACTTTCCTGCCTGGGCTGGCTTTGGGCCTTGATCCTCAGATCTCAGCCTCCTGTGTAGCTAGGATGACAGGCGTGAGCCAATGGCTAATGGCTTGTCGTGGTTAATTTTGAGGTAGGGTCTTGCTTCCTTGGCAGTGTGCCTATTTTAGGCTTCCCGACAAAGGCAGGATCACAGAGGTATGTGACCTGCCCAGCTCTAACTTGAGAAATGGGGGACAGAGAGGTGGGTTCTTTGAAACTTTTCAGCCCTGGCTGGGCAGAACCCACCATCCTCCCAACCTCAGCCTCCCAAGTAGCTAGGATGACAGGCATGGGCCATTCAATGGGAGGCTAGAACGTCTCCATGTGACAGCTAGGGAGGAGAGTGCATTGCATGAAAGTGCTTCGGTGTTGGTGGGCGGAGCCAGGGTGTGGAGATGGGGGGTGGTGGTGGTGGTGAAGGAGTTCATTGATCCAGGAGTGGTCGGTGGGATTCCAGTCCTGGTGCCCAGGGGGAGGGACCTTTGTGGCCCGTGGCAATTGTCTGGGGTGCAGGTTCCTATCCTCACACCCCAAGGGGCAAAGAATGATGCTTAAGCTGTGTGTCAACTTCCTGCTGAGCGTCCATGCACAGCTGGCCGGATCTGGGAAGTCCGCGTGTGTGTGTGTGTGTGGGGGCAGATGAAGAGCGGGGGGGGGGGGCGGGAAGCGCCCCCCCCCCATGCAGAGGTGTCCCTGGCTCTGTCATCCCACAGCAGCTCTGTTGCTTAATGAGTGGTTGTTGTTGGATGAGGACTTGAATTCCTGGGCACCCTCAGCTTCCCTGGGCAATCAGAGTTCCAGGAGTTTATAAGGGTCGGAGGGGCAGCTCCACTTCTTACCCTCCACGGCTAAGCTGGATGCCCTCAGCTTCTAGAAGCTTCCAGATGCAGAGCTGAGGGAGGGGACACCGGGGTGATAGTTGGTATTAAGACCGTCCTTGGAAATCTGGGGTGCAGAATAGCTGTCGCCAGGCGGGCCGGGCCAGGGCTCACTGCCACGGGGCGCCGTCTCAGCGCAGCTGGTTTCTTAGTAGCAGAGTCTCTCACCAAAGATGAAAACCTTGTTCATCTCATTTGTTTTCTTCTGAGGAATGTTTTCCCAAGTGTGTTGTGATTGGTGACGCCCCAGATAAGAGAAGATGGGCAGCCCGACATCAAAACGAGAAAAGCGAATCATGTATTTTTCTTGGCTGGCCTTCAAAGAATATAGGCAACCAGCACACAGCCCTATAGCGTCGCTAATAGTATGGCTTAGGATCAGCAAAAGTTGATGTCTTGAACTTTACAATTTTTTTTTTTTTTGGTTGGTCGTGGGGCTTGAGCTCTGGGCCTGAGCTCTGTCCCTTAGCTCTTCAGCTCAAGGAGAGCGCTCTACCACTTGAGCTACAGCACCACTTCGGTTTTCTGGTGGCTTATTGAAGATAAGAGTCTCATGGACTTTCCTGCCTAGGCTGGCTTTGAACTGCGATCTTCAGATCTCAGCCTCCTGAGTAGCTAGGATTACAGGTGTGAGCCACCGGCACCCGGTACAAATTTTCTTTTTTAGGTGGTTAAACAATATAGTTAAATAAAGGCTGGGAATGTGGCTTAGTGGTAGAGTGCTTGCCTAGCATGTGTGAAGCCCTGGGTTTGATTCTTCAGTACCATAGAAAGAGAAAAGGCTGGAAGTGGCGCTGTGGCTCAAGTGGTAGAGTGCTAGCTTTGAGCAAAAGAAGCTCAAGGACAGTGCCCAGGCCCTGAGTTCAAGTGCCAGAACTGGCAAAATAAATTAATTAAATAAAACTTTGGGTTTTTTTAGTTGGTTAAAGAATATAGTAATAAGCACAGGATGTAGTTAATAAACTCAGGTTTGTCAAAAGTCTTACCACATAGTGAATACGGCCACCCCGAGCTTTGGCCTCAGGGTTTGTCTTGCTAGTCAGGTGCTTTACCATTTGAGCCACTCCTCCATCCCCCTTTGCTTTAATTTTTCAGATAGGATTTCAGCTTTTGGCCTGGCATGGCTCGGATCTTGTTCCCCCTACCTTAGACTTCCAAATACCTGTGATGATAGGAATATCTGAGATTACAGACCTACATCGCCATACCCGGCCTTAGCGGATGCATGGCCGGATTTTACACTTCCAGTGGGAGAACTCCTCTGGAGATGCCCGCAAGCTCCCCGCCTCCCCTCCGTTCCTCTTTATGAAGAGTCCCCAGCATTCCGTTTCCGTCCCAGGCCTGCGCTTAGCATCGTTAGTGACCTGCTGAGGTTGCACTGAGGATCACAGGCGATGAGCTACTGATGCACATGAAAGCGGCTTGAACCAACATGGGGTGGGGGTGGGGGGGCTGGCTCCCCCGCTTTCATCTTGATAGGGGCATTTATGAAACAGCCCTGCACACTGAGCACTACCCAAGTGGACTCCCCTGCCTTCAAAGGGGGTCAGAATCCCCTGCGGGGAGGTGACTCTGAGAACCTGTCTTAGGGAAGGCTGCAGTATGGTGGCTGGGAAGGGTTTGCTGGACATGGGCTTAGAACTCCGCCCCCCCCCCCCCCCCCCCCGCCAGTGTTCTCCTCAGCAGCAACCATTCCACCAAGGAGAACCTCAATATCCATTAGTCAACTGTAGACTAGCTTATGGCCATGAAAAGGAACAAGGTAGTCAGATGTGGTGGTTCAAGCTTGTAGACCCAGCACACAGGTGAAAGAGGTAAGAAGATCATGAGTTCCCGGACATAGCAAGACTCCTGAAAAAAAAAGAACAAACAAACAGATGATCAAAAACCAAGGTTCGGGCTGGGAAGGTGGCTCAGTGGTAGAGCGCTTGCCTTGCATGCATGAGGCCCTGGGTTCGATTCCTCAGCACCACATAAGCAAAAAGAAAAAAGCCGGAAGTGGCGCTGTGGCTCAAGTGGTAGAGCGCTAGCCTTGAGCTAAAGAGCTGAGGAACAGTGCCCAGGCCCAGAGTTCAGGCCCCACGACTGGACCCCTCCCCCCAAAAAAAATCCCAAGGTTCATCCCTAGGTACCAGTATGAAGGATCTGCTTTGCATTACATTTTGTAAAATGCTCAAAGGTCTGTGTGATAGCCGGTGTCAGTGGCTCACACCTGTAATCATACTCAGGAGGCTACTCAGGAGGCTGAGATCTGAGGACTGCAGTTTGAAGCCAGCCCAGGCAGGAAAGTCTGTGAGGCTCTTCCCTAAAATTAAGCACTCCCAAGAAAGAAAAAAGAAAGAAAGAAAGAATGAGAAAAAGCTGGATGCCGGTGGCTCACGCCTGTCATCCTAGCTACTCAGGAGGCTGAGATCTGAGGATCACAGTTCAAAGCCAGCCCACGACAGGAAAGTCCATGAGACTCTCATCTCCAATAAACCACCAGAAAACCAGAAATGGCGCTGCGGCTCAAATGGTAGAGCGCTTGCCTTGAGCTGAAGAGACGAGGGACAGCGCCCAGGTCCTGAGTTCAAGCCCTAGGACTGACACAAGCTAAAACACAAAGACCACAACTATGTGTAAAACTGTCTTGTTTGTATAAGTACAGACACATCTTCTGGTTGCGTGCCCTTGCGGCTTGGCAGGGGCATCCCCGAAGACCCACGCGACTGTCTCCTGTGAGGGTGGGGGTGGGGGAGAGAACTGGTAAGGTTGAAACTGGCATCTGTGGGCCACGGTCATCAGAGGAGCCGTGACCATTACCGTGGCCGCCATGGCGCATTTGTGGAGCACAGGTGCTTTGGCAGCCATGTGCATCTTCTCCCCAGACTCAGGTAAAGCAGATGACGCTTCCCAGCTAGACAGGCTCCCGTCCTACAGAGTCACAGGGCTTTTTAAGCTCCCGCAAGTGAGAATCTGAAGGTGCTGGGCTGCACTGCCTTTGTCTCCCTCAAGAGTCAACGTCTGCCTTTGTCTCTTGTAGAATCTTCATCTGTGGGCTCCAGAAGGTTCCTTTTTTTTTTTTTTTGGTCGGTCATGGGGCTTGAACTCAGGGCCTGGGCGCTGTCCCTCAGCTCTTCAGCTCAAGGCGAGCGCTCTACCACTTGAGCCATGGCGCCACTTCCGGTTTTCTGGTGGTTCATTGGAGATAAGAGTCTCATGGCCTTTCCTGCCCAGGCTGGCTTTGAACTGTGATCCTCAGATTTCAGCCTCCTGAGTAACTAGGATGATGGGCATGAGCCACAGGCACCTGGAGATGAGAGGATCTTCTTTGTGTCCCTCACTTGGGGCCGCAGGGGAACATGCAAAGGGTCCAGAAATCCCAATGGACGATCATGGCACCGGTGTTAGGAAGTCCCCAGGCGTTCAGTGACAGTCCTGGTAGTGCAGGCGTTCAGTGACAGCACCTGCACCCCTCGCCAGCTGGCTCAGAGCTCTGTTGGCATCTCTAGGAACACTTTTAGAATCAATGGGATCTAGACTTTCTCTTCATCCCCGGCCGCCATCTTGGCCCAGGTCATGTCCATGTTGGCCCAGCCCACCGGCATCCTGGTCTAGACATTCTGTCTTTCTCATTGACAGCTGTCCAAGCTCCTTGACCACTGGAACAGCCCAAAGGTGTCCCAATGTGGACGTCACTTTCTGTAGGCACTAAAGGGTCATACAGAGAATCAGCGCTGGCCTCTCGCTCCCGCCACCCACTTGAGGTTCTTCAGTGGTTTCGATTGCTCCCTAAAAAGCCTTGATGTGGCTCCGCCTTGGCGGGCTGCCACCTGCCTGGCCCTGAGGAAGGGAGATAAGATGTCACACTCAGTCTCCACCTGGAAGGGTGACCTCAGCCCCCGGGGAGGGCAGGGCGGGCACAGGCCACTCCCGGTGGTCTTCTCTGGACCCTGGTGTCTGCTTGCTCCAGCCCGCTGGCTTCTCTGAGCTCCTCACAGCCCCCCCCACTTCCTCCTCCTCCACTTGCCCTCTCCCCCCACATCCTCTCTCTGTGCTGCAGGTTCTCTTCCTTTCAGCTTTGAACCCCAGATCAACCCCTCTCCTTGGCCATTACCTTCAGGGGCCTCTGTGCTTAAACTTGTGATCGCTCCTGTTGGCTTTGCCTCCAAGTGCCAGGATTACAGGTGTGTGCCACCATGCCAGGCCTGAAGTGTGTGACCTAACCATGTATTTTAAAGAACTATAGGCAGACAGTGGTATGGGCTGTGCGGACAGGAAAGAGCAGCCAAGCGATCCACACAGGTGAGGGTGCTGTGGAAACTATGTGACCTTGGCCTGGGCAGGGGTGGGTCCTGGGGTCCTGGGGTGGCCGAGTGGAGTCAGCCACCCCTACTGTGTTAGGTCAGTTTCCTGATCCCACTGTACAGCAACCCTGCCAGAGATGGGGCATGGGGGGGCTCCCATTCCCCCAACACCCTCCCCCCCCCCGCCGGGCCCCTGGCATGCTCCTAGGGAGATGTGGCTGGTGGGGAGCAGAGGCAGGTCACTGTAAGACATCAATCGCCTCCAGTGCTTCCAAGAGGAAATCCTAGTTTGGTGCTAATTTGTCTTTCACACCCCCCACGTGTGGCGTCCTGTTTGAGCAGAGAAATAGAAAGAAAAACGGAGCTAGGACTAGACATAGAAAGAAGGCTGGCCGCCACCGGGCTGCTGGCTGGAATGTCATCATGTTAACGTTGTCTTCCTCGTCGTTTTTATTGTGTTTATTTTTCCAGCACCCGCTATTTATGGCGAGCAACACCGACTTTCCATTTCAGTTGTGATTTAAGGCTTCCTTTTGTAAAAATGCAAGTTTAAGAAGTGAGTGAGCCGGGCGCTAGTGGCTCACGCCTGTAATCCAAGCTACTCAGGAGGCTGAGATCTGAGGATCACGGTTCAAAGCCAGCCCAGGCAGGAAAATCCATGAGACTCCTATCTCCAGTAAACCACTAGAAAACCAGAAGTGGTGCTGTGGCTCAAGTGGTAGAGTGCTTGCCTTGAGCTGAAGAGCTGAGGGGACAGCACCCAGGCCCAGAGTTCAAGCCCCATGTGTGACCAAAAAAAAAAAAAAGTGAGTCAGTAGCCGGGTGCCAGTGGTTCACACCTGTCATCCCAGCTACTCAGGAGGCTGAGATCTGAAGATCATGGTTCAAAGCCAGCCCAGACAGGAAAATCAATGAGACTCATGTCCAATTAGCCACCAAAAAGCCAGAAATGGAGTTTGGGCTCAAGTGGTAGAGTGCCAGCGCTGAGTGAACAGGCTAAACAAGCGCATGAGGCTCCGAGCTCAAGTCCTAGTGACAGCACAGACATTTTTAAAAAGGAAGGAAAAAAGTAAGAGACAGGACATTGGGTGGTAGGGACAGTGCCAGATTTGGTAAAGTGCCATGTTGGCACAGATCTGGCAGTACCTGAGTCCCCTGGTGTTATCTCCCTTCCTGGAGATGCCCCTGGTGCTCGAATTCCACTTGGTAACTCCACTCATGAATGGTGGGGTGGGGGGGAGGAGGCAAGAGTTTAGGGCGGAGTCAGGCCCAGGAGGGGGCGGTTCCAAGGCCAAGTTCTCCACTGGGCCCACCTACTCCACACCTGGTGCGGTTGGAAGCCTTTCCATTCATTGTCTAGGAGGGGGTGGGGCGCCCAGCTCATCCCCGCTTTTCAGGTGGGGAAACTGAGGCTCTGGGTGGTGGAGGTGCCTTGCACAGCCCAGTTGCAATCTGTGTTATGACATCAATTCATTTGACCACTCCTAGTCTACCGTTTGCCTCCTTCCTGTGTTCACTGCCAAGGTAACCACCTGGAGCCCTGGCTTCCAGATTGTGTGTGTGTGTGTGTGTGTGTGTGTATGTGTGTGTTTGCGTGTGCATGCTTGAATGCTAGTACTGGAGCGTGAACTCAAGGCTTTACACTCCCACTTGGCTTTTCCACTACCACTTGAGCCACACTTTTTTTGGGGGGGTGGGTGGGATGGTTAATTGGCGATCAGAGTCTAATGGGCTTTCCTGCCCACGCTGGCTTTGAACTGAGATCCTCAGCTCTCAGCCTCCTGAGCAGCTGGGATGACAGCTGCGAGCCGGGGGGCTACCTTGGCCCTGAACTCCTGATTGTGAGGCTCCTGGGACCTGGCTGAGCTGCTGGTGAAATCCATCTCCTGGAGGGACATGGCTGCTCTGCTGATCTCAGGATCTCTGGGGAATCTCGCATAGAAGGTGCTGGGCTGGGAAAGAACATTCCAAACCTCATGGGCCAAGGAGAGTGGGGAGCACGCTGAACTTGACCCCTGCCTTACCCCTAGCAAACCTGATCCAAGCCAACCCTGCCCTCATGCTGTGTGTCTGTGGGAACACCCTCTCTGGGCCTCAGAGCAGGTGTGCCAAACAGCGTATATGGGGAGAGGGAGAGTCATTGCACAATGGCTGCTGATCATTGCTCTGCAGCCACAGATCAGCAAAGCATTCAGGCATGTGGCGAGCAAACCAGATACTGAGGAAGAAGAGGGAGATGTGGTTTCTGTCCTCCAGCAGCAGTGCTGTCTCCTCTGTATCAGTCAGCTCTGGCTGTGTAACAAACCTCCCCAGAATGTGACAGAGTAAACAGAAAACACAGATGAGTCTGTGATTCTGCCGGTGGGTGCAGCTGGGCTGGCTTGGCAGTTAATTGGACTTTGCTCAAGAAAACTGAAAACTTTCTGTGCTCCCCCTCCTCGACTTTCGTTTTTTTTTGCACTGCTTATTTTTGAGGTAGGGTCTCACTTTATACCTGGGTCGCCCTGGACTATGATCTTCCTATTGGTGCTTCATGGATGTGACTTCCCCAGGCTTGGTTCTTAGGATCTCAGCCTCCTGAGAAGCTAGGATTATGTGAGCCGGGCGTGGTGGTTTCTTTGGTGCAGACTGCTGGGTTCAGATCCCAGCTCCACTGAGACCTTGAGCAAGTTGCCTAACCTCTCTGGGCCTATGGGGCTATTAATCAGAGCCTCCACGTCAGTGTTTGGGTGAGTAGTAAGTTAGCATGTGTGAAGAGGTTTGAGCGGTGTTCTGGCACATTCGAGGCAGTAAATACTGGCCGTCTATATTACTGTTGATGTCATTATTATTTTGGAGACGGGCTCATCCTCTGTGGCTTTTGTCTTGGATCTTTCCCAAATCCCACTGTCCCGCCGGCGGCCATTTCCGGACAGAGCAAAATATTGGCTCTGTGCCCAGTGAGCCCCTGCCAACCTGAGCACAAAGCTGGGCCGCCCCTGGGGTACCCAGGCCTGGAGGCCTGGAGGGCTGAGACGCAGACCCCAGCGTGGGAGGCCCAGCTGACCTCCACCTTCCTGGAAACAGAGACCGAAGCCAGTGTCCCCTGGAGAGCCCGGCCCTGGCTGCCAGGGCTCGGAGCACCGGCTGTAGCAGAGGCCCAGGCAAGATGCCAGCGGCGTGGCCCAGCCAGGGCTCGCCGGTCCCCAGGGCGCCCGGCCAGAGTGAGAGGGGCGATGGGAGGGGACACGGAGCTGCTCAGGCCTCCACAGAGTCCCCCGCCTCAGGCTGGTTCTGGACCTGCCATTCCCGGACGAGGCCCCCGCTCAGGCCCAGGCTGGAACTGGAGGCAGGACGTGAGGGTGGAGGGGGGGAATGGCACCCGGTGCACGGAGCGCCATCTTTACCAGCTCATCCCTGGATGGGGACAGAGGGACTTCCGGTTCATCTTGGCGTCAGAAGAGGGGCTGGGCTCTCATGGTGCAGGGTTACTTTGAAGGAGGGGACAGGAAGGGCCTTTTGCCTGGGGGGGCTTTCTGTCCCCCACAAGCCCTTGACGGGGCACCCCACCATTCATGATGACTGAATGCGGAGTCTGGGGGTGGGAGCCTGTGAGTCACCCGTGGGATTTTTTTGCCTGTGGTTTTCTTTAGGCCCTAAGTCTGTGGGTGGAAAGGGCAGCGTAGAAAAATGCCCCAGGTTTGGAGTGGGAGTGGGGAAGGAGGGGTTGAGTGCGAGTCCTGCACACCCTGGCCGGCCACCCAGAGCCTCTCTCTGCGTGCCTGGCCGCCGGCTTACGTGTGAATGGAGCCCAGCGATCCTGCAGACGCTGCCAGCCAGAAACCAGCTGCGGGAGCTGCTGAGGGAGCTAGCCAGCCTTCCGGGCGTGGCCCTCCCGCACGGGGCTGACCTCCCGGGCCTTCCCCCAAGCAGCTGCTCTCCCTGTCCGTGAGACGCGCCGGGCATGGTGGCTCACGCCTGTCATCCTAGCTGCCCGGGAGGCTGCAAGCTGAGGATTGTAGTTGGAAGCCAAGCCTAGGCAGACATATCCCCCAATTAACCAGCGAAAAGTTGGAAGTAGAGGTGTGGCTCAAGTAATACAGTGCCAGCCTTCAGTGAAAAAGCTTAGGGAGGGTGCTTAGGCCCTGAGTTCAAGCCCCAGTGCCAGAAAAATGAAAAAGAAAGAAAAGAAAGGTGGATGAGAGATAAAGTCACACTGTCGACCTTGCAGTGTTTACATGGTTCCCAGTTTTTGTTTTTGTTTTTGTTTTTTGTCGGCTGTGGGGCTTGAACTCAGGGCCTGGCCGCTGTCCTTGAGCCTCTTTGTGCTCAAGGCTAGCCCCCGACCACTTGAGCCACAGCAGCACGTCTGGTTTTTGAGTGGTTAATTGGGGATCAGAGTCTCACGGGGACTTTTCTGCCAGGGCTCGCTTCGAACTGCTAGCCTCGGATCTCAGCCTCCTGAGTGGCTAGGATTACAGGTGTGAGCCACCATGCCCGGCATGATACCAGTTTTTGATCTACAAAGATGGGAGGCGGGAGGAGGCGCACCAATGGGGGCAAGACACCAAGGTTGGGAGACAGAAGCGCATGCGCACTGTTGGGAGGGCTCCGTGTCTGGGTTGCTCGTGGAAGCTGCGATGGACAGGGGCAGGGACTTTCGGGTGAGTGGTCATGAGGCCGCGGGAAGATGGTCACCGTTCATCTAGGCTGTTTTCCCATCGCAGCCCAAGGGGATCAGAGTGTGGTGGGAAGGCAGGATGCCCGGTCCAGTCCTGGCCTGCCTCCTGCTTCCCTGGGGGGCTGGAGCAGGTCATGGCCCTCCCGGGCCGCAGCGCCTACCTAGACAGTCAGACCTTGGAGTTCTGCATTCCTAGAAATGTAAAGTGACAGCCTTCAGGGCCTGGCAGGGAGCAGAGGGGAGGCTGGGCAAGAAACAAAGGGACAAGTAGGATGGCCTTCACCCTGCTCAAGTCCTCCCAGGAAAGGAACGTGACTGCCTGAAGTGGTCCATGCACCTTCTCCAAGGAGGGGATGTGTGCATGCAACCCATGGTGTTGGGGAGGGGGGTGGCGGAGGGGGAGGGGACAGCAAGGGGGAGGGGAAGTGAGGGAGGGGGCAGGCTAGTCCAGGGAACTGTGTTCCAGGAGACATGGCCGCTGTGGATGCCTGTAGTGTCAGCATCCAGTATGACATTTTGTGTGTGTCCCAGTCCTGGCTTGACCTCAGGGCCTGGCTGCTGTCCCTGAGCCTTTCCCACCAAGGTTAGCGCTCTCCCACTTGAACCACAGCACTATTTAAGAGGGGTCTTTTTTTGGTGGTTCATTGGAGATAAGTTATGGACTATTCTTCCCAGTCTGGCTTTGAACTACGATCCTCAGGACTCAGCCTCCTGAGTAGCTAAGATTACAGGTGTGAGCCTGGCAAATGCACATCAGTTTTGAGTGAGAATGGAAAGAAATAAACGCAGGGGTGTTCACTGGTATGTGGTGTGGAGACGTTGCCACCTGGCAGGTAAAGTGTTGGTGGTCACACAGCAGAACACCGTTACAAGGACTAGGTAGATTCACATGCACAGGGAGAGAATGCTTTCTTGAGCATTAATATTAAGTGAGAGAAGCTAAGTTGGAGGATGGAGAGTTGATCTCAAATCCCGCAGAGTGAAAAGTGTTGCCCTGGGGCGGTACCATGGATGTGCTCTCACCAATCCAGAAAGTGAACAATAAATGCCTCCACCAATCAGGAGCAAAGGATGGAGTGAGGGGCGGGACAGAAGGACAGAAGTGTTACTGTAGTGCCATTCCCTCCATACAGAAACAGGGGGAGTAGAGAATAAGTGTTCCTCTTACAAATATCTCTGGAAGGGTGCACAGGGAACCTATTATAAGTGAGGTTGCCACTGGCGCTGGTGGCTCATGCCTGTTATCCTAGCTACTTAGGAGGCTGAGATCTGAGGATCACAGTTTGAAGCCAGCCCAGGCAGAAAGTTCCACAAGACTCTCATCTCCAATAAACTACTGTGCTGTGGCTCAAGTGGTAGAGTGCTAGTTGAGCAAAAAGAAGCTCAAGGACTGTACCTAGGCCCTGAGTTCAAGGCCTAGAACCAGTAGGGGGGAAAGACAGGGGGGGGTTGCCCCTAATAAATGGACTGGGAGACTGGCACGAAAGAAAGGAGATTTGTATAGCAATTCAGGAGCACAGGATCATTTGATTCCCTTCTAAAGATGTATGGCATTGGCTGGGCACCTGTGGCTCACACTTGTAATCCTAGCTACTCAGGAGGCTGAGATCTGAGGATTGCGGTTCAAAGCCAGCCCGGGCAGGAAAGACCGTGAGACCCCTATCTCCAATAAACCACCAGAAAACCGGAAGTGGTGCTGTAGCTCAAGTGGTAGAGCGCTCGCCTTGAGCTGAAGAGCTGAGGGACAGCGCCCAGGCCCAGAGTTCAAGCCTCACGACCGACAAAACAAAAACAAAAACAAGATGTATGGCACTTCCTCTACTTACAGATAATTTCCCCTGCAGGTAGGGTCACTAGCGGTATCTTGGGATCACACGTTCTAGCACTGCTTACCCTGTTTTTTGTTTTTAAGCTGGGTATCTGAACATATACTAAGTAGATGACCTCTACTTCTGTCTTCCCCAAGTTTAAAACAAAATTCCCAGCTCCCTTTGTCTGCCTCCAGTCCTTTGTCTTACACCGGGCACAAGGCCTTACTTGATTGACTCTTCCTTTTCTGCACGAGCCTCGCTCTGCTGTCTCGATTTCCAGTTGCAATCACTTCCTGGGGCTAAAGCAGTGAGCCCAGACAGCATGTGTTGGTGAATCACTTTCTCAAGACTTTTGTGAATGCTGAAATCCACCTCTATATTTACATAGGATGCTTCTTAAATGACTGACTCCAAAACTTCGATACATTCGTTTTAAAAGGCTATTTTATCTCACACCAATAAATGGCATTAATTTACCATAAAAAGGAAAGTACCAGGTAAGTATAATAAACCCAGAACAATGTTATTAAATTCCAGCTATGACTAGACACGTGATTTGCAGCTGCCTAAGTAGCACAAAGTCCTGAGTTCAAACCCCAGTGCTGAGCAAGATAAATTGAGGAAAAAGAGGCCTGGTCAGGAACTCAGTGGTATTTAGAAACACAGAAGTACTATCTTTGCTTCAAGGGGAGACAACAGGATGCATTCCCCCTTGAGAGATGTGTTTCTCATCCCAGGAATGAACATTTATCTGGCAGGATGTATGCCTTCCTGAGACAGAAATGCTACCCCCAAACTTAAGCAAACACTTACCCAAAATGCAGATAACAGGGTACTGTCCTTATCTCAAGGATAAAGATCTGTTTTATAGCAGGATGCATTCTTACCTGGAAAGAATGCCCCCAAACATCCAGAACCTTAGAAAGTAACACTAGGAGTGATTAGAGCAAAGATTAGGGGTTGGGGGCTTAGCTCAGTGGAAGAGCAGCTCTGCGGTGGGGGGGGGAGCAAAGATAATACATCTATCCTTGCATAACTTTGAAGTCGGACCCCCTGCCTTTACCCTCTAAATTCCCCTACCAGCCAAGGATCTGGGTGTCTCTATCTCACCCCAAGAGATCACCCACACACTGTTAGAGTGCCCCCTCTCCCTTCTGCTTGCCAGTTTGCCTGCTTACTTACTCAAGCTCCGTCAAGCTATTTTATCACAGTGACTTGTGCAGAAATTCTCATCCTGCGATCGAAGCCAAGGACCAACCTTAAGAGTTCCTACATTTAGAGGGAAGCTTCACAAACCTTCACCTGCTTCTGGTGACAGTTTCAAGAGAAAACAACTCTATGTGCAATCTAGGGCTTAACCGAGCGCTACCTCTTCTTAACTGAGCTCTTCCTCTTCTTTTTGTATACACGTGTAGAGCAAAGCTGGTGTTAGCGACTGGTGGCTTATTTAGTTCCTCAGAAGGCTTGAGAGGGGCTGCGCTCACTGGGTGAGCCAATGTTATTTAATGCCTTGTAATCTCTGCCTGTGATGCTCGATGCTTCTGAAAGAGGTTTGGTTTTGTGTCCAGGGCACCGGTGTCCTGTGATGCGAAGCCCGGTCTTCCTGCCATCGGGGGCCTGATGAACTTGGCCCTTTGGCATTCCAGCGGGCACTGAGGCACGGTGGCATTTCACTGTGGTTTGTTTGCCGCCTTTCAAGGGGGCAGCGAGGCAAGCGTTTGGAGGCGCAATCCCAACGGAGAGTGACGCAGGCCGGCACAAAGGGGAGCTTGTGCTGGGGAAGGAATTGGAAGAATCTCTGGACCGGGAAGAATCACTGGGTGGCTGTCAGGGGTGATGCATGGAATCGCCTCAGGAAACCTTCCCTACCGAATTCCTCAGCCACACGGCTCCTGGGATGCGTCCCTGGGCTCTAGGAGCAGCTCCTTGGCAAGCCAGACGCCATCCATTCCACCAGGGAACCGTGGAGGAAAAGGGAAGGGAGGCCAGAGAGGAGAAGGGGTGGAGGCTTTGTGCAAGGTGGTCAGACATTTTACAGCACCAGTGGTCCAGACACTTCAATAAATGCATTGTCGGGGAAAAAATGAAGCAGAGTCAAAGGGGGGTGGCTCACGCCTGTCACCCTAGCTACTCAGGAGGCTGAGATCTGAGGATGGCAGTTGGAAGCCAGGAAAGTCTGTGAGACTTTTATATCCAATAAACTACTCAGAAAAAGGGTGCTGTGGCTCAAGTTGGTGGAGTGCTAGTCTTGAGCACAAAGAAGCTCAAGGACGGTGCTCAGGCCATGAGTTCAAGTGCCCAAAAAAGGCAGATTGAGGGACCCCTCCACATTAAAGGACACTCAAAAGACTCCACAGAAGGCAGTTGGATGGCTCAGCTCCTGAGCCGGGAATAAAGCAAGTTACGTAGCATGTTGTGGGGATAAGCTGGGAGAAATGTGAATAGAGACTGTGAGCGAATGGAGCCGTGTCTTGTTTGAATTTTGCTCTTGGCAGCATGTCTGACTTTGTGTCCTTGTCCCCTCTGCAGCGCACCCCGCTCGTGCCCCCAGGCCCACCCCACCCCGGGACCATGTTGGTGCTCCTCGCCTTCATCATCATCTTCCACATCACCTCCGCAGCCCTGCTGTTTGTTGCCACCATTGACAACGTAAGTTCCTCTTCCTGCAGACCACCTGGGAGCGCGCAGACAGGGGAGTCCTCTTGGCCTCTGTGTGGAAGGAACTTGTCCTGGAACATTCCAGGTTCAGGTTGGGATGGCAGGTGTTAAAGAGGACAGGGGCCTTTGTCTGCTCCCCTTGGGTTCCTTTCTGGCGCTGTATAGGACACCTGTGCCAGGAAACCCTTTGAGGATGGTGTGAATTCTCACCCCAGCTGTCTCATTTGGGGCTGGGTAGTTCTTGGTGGCAGGGCCTTCCTGCCCATTCACATCTTTGGGTGGTGGTTGTTCTTCTGCCCACTAGGTGTCAGTAGTACGTCTACCCATGCTCTTGCAACCAGCATTGTCTTCAGACATTGTCGGCTGTCCTACGAGCAAATATTCCTGTATTGAGGGACATGGCTTTAGATCCCCGCCTCCCCTCCCCCCCCCCCGCCGCCGACGCTGTGGGGGTCCCTCTCCCCCACCCTCCACCGGCCACCTCTGCTCCCTGCCCCAGATGCCTCCTACCCAGCCAGGAGCCCAGGTGGCTTCCTTCCCCTGCCCATGCCCTCCCTGGCTGAGCTCATGCTTGAGATTTTTGCAGATTTACTCTTTGCAGACTCTTGCATTTGGTGTTCACCCAGCAATAGGGAATGAAGTGTGTTAACCACCTCTTGGTGTACTTCGCTGATCCTAAGGCTGGTTTCAATCCTTATCACTTCACACTAAAGAGATGTTAAAGAGGAAAGTCTGTGAAACTCTTATCACCAGCTAACCCACAAAAGAGCAAGTAATGGAGCTATGGCTCAAGTGGTGGAGCACAGCCTTGAGTAGAAAAGCTAAAGTAAGGGACAGTGCCCAAGCCCTGAGTTCAAGTCCTAATACTGGCATTGTGCATGTGAGTGTGCCTGTGAGCATACACACAGTAAGTGCCTAAACTAGGATCCACCTATCTCCATTTCCCAAGTGGCTGGGATTACAGGTGTGTACTACTATTCCTGGCCCTGACCACTGTGTATCATGCTACCTCATCTCACCCCATGGGTCATGAGGACACCAGACACTTTGGATCCTTCTGTAGGTACGCAGCCTGGTGTCCCCTTAATCCTGGTAGGTAGGCCCCAAAGCCCCACCTCAGGCCACACCGAGTGAGCACTTGACCAAGATCCTCAGGGCCCTGCAGGCTGCAGCTGGAGACGATCTTCCCACCATGCAGCACACCTGTGAGGAGGCCATGTGGGTGTCATTCACTGACAGCCTTCCTCTGTTTCCATTTCTGTATCCAGGCCTGGTGGGTAGGAGACAACTTTTCTGTAGACGTCTGGAGAGTGTGCAGAAACAACTCGAATTGTACAGAGATCAATGAGTCGTTTTCAGGTGAGTGGGGGGAGAGGAGCCATAAAGCGTGTGTGGAAGGGGCGTGTTCCATGGCCTGGTGTCCGCGCCCCGCTTGCGCTCTGCATTCACGCCCGCTGGCTGCGCCCAGGGCCTCATGCAGGGGCGGTGTGAGCTGCAATCCCCATGCGCCAGGCGGGCTAAGGGAGAACAGTGTCTCCACCCCCATTCCTCCAGCCTCTGCCCCTGCCCAGGGCTTGCTTCTCACTGTCCAGGCCCCGCCTCCATGCTGCTTTCTGTCTAGCCATCCGGGGACTGAGAGATCTGATGTCCTGCAACCTCTATTGAACATAACGCGGGATACAACCCTGAGAACAGATTCACGGTGGCCCTGGAATACCAGGTCCCTCTGGGACCCCAGAGCGCATCTCCCAGAAGTTTCCCACCTGAGATTCTAAGCGTGCACTACTATACCTGGCTTTTGCCAAGGTTTTAAGGTTGTTGTTTTTTTTTCAGGGCTTGGATATGGCGTGGTGGTAGAGCAGGCATGAGGCCCTGAGTTCAATGCCCACTACCCAAGAAAACAAAAAACAAACAGGGTTTTCTGCATCACAAAGCCCTTTGTTTATTTTTGGTTCACTTAATGAGGATTTTACCACCTCTGGTCTCAGCTGAGGACACTAAGGTTCCAGGACATCAGATCTCTCAGTCCCCCGATGGCCGGGACTCTACCATTTGAGCCACAGCACCACTTCCAGTTTTCTGGTGGTTTATTGGAGATAAGAGTTTCATGGACGTTTCCTGCTCAAGCTGGCTTTGAACTGTGATCCTCAGATCTCAGCCTCCTGAGTAGCTAGGGTTTTAGGTGTGAGCCACCAGCACCCAGCTCCTATGTGTTTCTGTTTGACAAATTTGACAATGTATTTGGGGAGGCCAGGGCCCACACTCTCTGGGTCCCAGGCTCTCTCCTCATGTCCTCACCAGCATTGATACAGAAGCAGCAAGTCTCACTGACTGATCTGTGACGTGGGGGTGAGTCCTGTATACACACCATCTCACAGGACCTTAAACCAGAAGTGAAGGATGGAGCCAGGATTCCATTGAAATGGGACCCACTGAGGAATGCCCTGGATCTGTAATACAATCAGTGCTGCCTCCTCTTCTCTGGCTGGTTTTGGCCTATTTTTTTGGTGGTGGTGGTGGGGGCAGTAGAGGAGTTTGAACCAGGGCCTTGTGCTTGCCCTTGAGTAGAAAAGCTAAAGGGGCAGTGACCCTGAGTTCAAGCCCCAGTACTGGCACACATGCTTGCTACATGAGCCACACTACCAGCCCTTTTGCTCTGTTTATGTCATGCTAAGCCCTGGTCCTGGGAATAGCCCCATCCTCCCTGGGGGTTATGCATTTGTTTTTAATAAGTACCAAAGGGTTGAACGCAGGGCCTTGCCCTTACCAGACAGGTGCTCTACTAGTTAAGCCCCTATCTGCATTGGTTGCTTTGAAGGTAGGGTCTCCCTTTATGCCCTGGTGTGTGATCTTCCTATTTGTCCTCACTGGTGTGACTGGGGATGGCAGGCGTGCACTGAGCCCTTGTGCTTTCCCTAAGCTAGAATAACCTTTAGTTGGGGTGGAGTTTTGGAAACTTTGTTTGTTTTTGTTCAGGTTCTGGGGCTTCAATTGAGGGCTTCGGCAGAGTTCTTGAGTTTTTTTCAGTCAAGGCCAATGCTCTACCACTTGAGCCACAGTTCCACTTCAAGGGTTTTTTTTGGTAGTTAATTGGAGATGAGAGTCTCATGGACTTTCCTGCCTGGGTTGGCTTTGAATTGCGATCCTTATATCTCAGTCTCGTAAGTAGTCAGGATTACAGGTGTGAGCCACCAGCAAGACGGAGGCTTGCAAACTTTCATACTCAAGATGGCCTCAAACGAATTCTTCCATCTCCACTTGCCAAGTACCTAGGATTACAGGCTGGAGGCACCATGCCTGGTTATATTTGTTGTTTTTCATTAAAATTAGGAACTAAACTGAGTTCACGCTGAGGCTGGACCATGAACTAAGAGTGGTTCTGACATTTTTAAAGAGTTGTTAAAGAAAACGAACCAAAACAAACCAAAAAGCAAAGAATAGGTGACGAGAAACTGGACGGAGTGGGAGCCTGAGATATTTCCTGTCTGGCCCTTTCCTGAAAACACTGCCAATGCCGAGGCTTGCAAAGGCCGCTTCCCTTCCCTTCCATAAGCAAACAAACCGGTGTCACTTCCAAATAGAAGTAGGGAAGATTTACAAAATACTCTACCAGGACTATGGGTGTGGCTCAGTGGTAGAACACTTGCCTAGCAAGCATGAAGCTTGGAGTTCAAACCTCAGGTCTGCAACACAACAAAAAGCTCAAGCCGGATACGTGAGGCTCATGCCTGTCATCCTGCCTACTCAGAAGACTGAGATCTGGGGATCCCAATTCGAAGTCAGCTCAGGCAGGAAAGTCCATGAGATTCTTATCTCCAACTACTCACCAGAAAACTGGAAGTGGAGTTGTGGCTTAAAGTGGCAGAGCACTAGCTTTAAGCACAAAAGCTCAGGGGACAATACCCAGGCCCTGAGTTCAAGTACCATGACGATGACAACAACAACAACAACAAAGGTTGAGGTACCTTGCATGCATGTATGGAAATGTCACAATAAAACTCCCCCCCTTGTACAATGAATGGAAGCTAATTCAAAAAAATCATTAGAAAAAAAAGGCAAGCCCAGTTGGACACCAATGGCTCACACCTGTAATTTTAGCTACTCAGGAGTCCTTGAGACTCATCTCCAGTAACCAACCAAATAGCTGGGGGTGGAGCCGTGGTTCACATGGTAGAGTGCCATCCGTGAGTGAAAAAGCTATGCGCAGTGCCCAGGCCCCAAGTTCAAGCCTCAGCCCTGGCACAATGTGTTTTTAAGCCCCGCCCCGTCTCTGAGCCAGGATGTCCTCATGGTCTGAAGCAGGAAGAGAACAGAGCAGGGGGTCCTTTCTCCACCCATCTTCTGGTCAAGTTAAGGATCCTTACTCCATTTGCCAAGGGGTTGAGGACTACCGGCTCCCATGTGCCTCTAGAGAGGGGATCTGGAAGATTCCTTGGCTCCCCCAGCTCCTTCGCGCCCCCTCTCCCGCCTGGGCCTCTGGCGGGCCTTGCTGGCACAGGCGGCCATCCTCAGCCGTGCGTCTGCGTCTCCTCCGCCCGCAGATTACGCCACACTGCAGGCCGTGCAGGCCTCCATGATCCTCTCCACCATCCTGTGCTGCATCGCCTTCTTCATCTTCCTGCTCCAGCTCTTCCGTCTCAAGCAGGGAGAGAGATTCGTTTTAACCTCCATCATCCAACTCATGTCGTGTAAGTGGGGCTCCGGAGGCTGCTGGCGCTGGCACACAGAGAAGCCGCCTGCGGCCAGGGCTGCGTGCACTTGGTAGATTGGGGAATCTGGGTTTCCATGGGAGATCAGGGCAGTGGATGGAGACATGAAGGGTTCCAGCGGGACACCAGAGCGCTGGGCGCTTGGGATGGGGGAGCCGGGGAGGCTGGGCCAGGCCAGGCTGGGGAAGCGTGTGTGTACATATGGGCTGGAGCCATGTAGGCTGTGGAAATGAGCTGCAGACCTGAAAGCCATCCACAGAGAGGCCCATGTTGGGCCTAGCCCATGCTGCCAGGTCCTAGCTTCTGTCCCCCTGGAAAAGGCAGCCCTCCACCCCATGCCCTGACTGCTATCTGTGAGTGTTGGCATTGGCAGTGCTTCGTGAGTACAACTGCGCTTCATAGCAGACAAAATCCAACTATTGATGACTTTAACCGTGAAGACAGTGTCCGCTTGCTCACAGTCAGTAGCCTGCAGGTGGGACATTCAGGCAGTTTCTACTCCTCCCATTGTTCTGGCACCTTCTGAGTAGCAGTGGTGGCATCCTCCACCCCTGCCCCATGGATCTGAAAGGGTTGCAGCAGCTCCATACATTCCAGCCTAAACCTGACAGTATCTAAAGCAGTAAGTTGGGGAAACGATAACAAAAAACATAAATAAGCATACAAAAAAAAAAACCCTCAATCTCCTCCCTTATCTCTTTTCTGGAAATACTATTTTTCACTGAGCGATATTTCTGCAGCCTGAACTGGCCACACAACTGGACCTGTACGCTGCACTAATGAAAGAGAGTTGGAAAATGACAACTCACAGGCCAAAGGTAGCCAGCCACGTGTATTTTGTAAATAAAGTTTTATTGAAACACAGCTGCATCCATTTTGTCCACGGCAGCTGTCCTATTCCAGCAGGAAGAGTTGTCTTCAGCTGCAGCCATAGGTCTTGGGCTGTGTGGGGTTTAGTGTGATCCCCCATGACTTACCTGAACCCTGGGTTTGTTTCCCAACAGGTCTGTGTGTCATGATTGGGGCTTCCATTTATACAGACCGGCGCCAGGACTTTCACAACAACAACGCGGAATACTCTAGCTACATGATGGAGGAAGGCCGCTACGGCTACTCTTTCATCCTGGCGTGGGTGGCCTTTGCCTTCACCTTCATCAGTGGCCTCATGTATCTGGTCCTGAGGAAGCGCAAATAGAGATGTAGGCTCCGCCCGACTCCTGCAGTAGGCATTCACATCCACTTAACCATTTTGTACATAATCATTTTTCGTGTGTGTGGTTTTTCTAGCAAACATATCGTTTCCTTTAAAAGCCAAAAAGAAAAAAAAACGCAAAAAACAAAAACACAAAAAAAACCCTCACCCCTCCAAAAACAAAACCCCAACAACAAAAACCAAAGAAACGAGTGAGAGAGGAGTTTTGCGTTCTTGAGATCAGAAGATGGATGATGCAGGCTGGTTATTCAGAACTCTAAGGCAAACTGTGGAAATCGCTCAGCAGGGGCTTTCTTACCCACGGGGCTACGGCTGGCTGTGTGGGGCTGTGAACTGAGCCTGGTCTCTGGTTCTCTGGAGTCTCACCAAGCCCCTTCTGCCTCAGCTTTCCCTTCCCAAATCTCTGGTCAACAGGGGAGGCGGGCAGGGGAGGCCCAGGTTTTTAGCCAATCCTGGCATGTGTCTATCAGTGAGCCAAGAGCCCCAATAGGTGTGTGTGGGGGGTCACCATTCACCTTCGCTGGCTGTCTTCTAGGGGACTGTGATCCTGAAGCTGGGGATCCGATTTAGGCAAAGTTCTCAAAAGTAGCTCCTCAGAGCATTGATTCCAAAAATCTCCCACTTCGGCCATTTCCCAGACTCCCAGAATCTGCATTTCTAAGCAAGTTCCTCTGACCATCCTTCTGTACACTCACATTGGGGACACAGTCCCTGAGCCCCGGGGTGGGCGGGGGAGGGGGCTATCCCATGCACTTCAGCAGGCTTGTGTCAAGATGGCCCCAGTGCAGGCCGCAGCTGCACTCAGCCAGCTCCTGATTCCTACCGTCTCTTTCCTAGGTGTTGACATCTGGGCCACCTATACCCCACAGTCAGGCCTTGTGCCTGGAAACTGGATGGCTTGGAGTGGCCTTTCTCTTCCTGCCCCACAGTTGCCTCCATCAACCTCTACTTCTAGAGCCTCAGAATCCCTCCCTCTCTCCATCCCCTCTACCATTCATGTATTCATTCATTGATTCACAAACCAACCTAAACGATGGCATGCTTGCCCGGTGGCAGGCATAGGGGATACTCTCCCAAGACAATCTCGAGAATGATGATCTGCAGTGGGAGGGAGTGTCTTTAGTCTTGCCCACAGGGCACTGAGTGAATCCTAAATATAGTTCCACTCAGCAATGACAGACGGCGTCCACAGGGCAATGGCTGTCTGTTTCCCACCCCCGGGGTCACTGCAGTGGTGAAAGAGGGGATCCCCCTCTACCAAGCCACAGTCCTTGAGCTTTAATGGACTTGGGGTCACATAGGAGAATGTGTATGAGCCCCTCCTGAGACGTAGGGTGGTTGGTGTGTCTCTACTTAAACACTTTTATACGTGATTGCCTGCCATGTGAAGGAATGATCTGCCTTCATGGTAGTTCCAGTGGAGGTTCATTCATTCATTCATTGGTTTTCAACAAATAGTAATAAATGCTTATCATGTTCTGGGTACTGTAGGAAGATCTCAAAGTAGAAGACAAATGCAGACATCTTCCCTGCCCTCTTGGAGTTTGTAGGTTCTAAAATAGGACACCTCCCCCTGACCCCAGTACCTTAGGAAAGCCCTCAGCTTAGTATAGAGTGACATGGAGCCAGAGACAGGACAGATGGCCACCTCCTGCCTGGATGGAAGATTGTCATCAGTCACATGATGAACAAGAATGAATTTCAGCCGGTGCTGATGGCTCACACCTGTAACCACAGCTACTCAGGAAGCTGAGAGCTGAGGATCCTGGTTCTATGCCACTCGGGTAGACAAACCTGAGATTTTCTTTTTCTTCAGTTAACCACCAGAAATTTCAGAAGTAGAGCTGTGGCTCAGGTGGTAGAGCACCAGCCTTGAGTGGAAAAGCTAAGGGACAGCGCCCAGCCCCTGAGTTCAAGCCCCGGTACTGGCACAACACACATACCAAAGTATTGAGTCACATAGTGAGTGGAATGCCATGAAGGCTTCAGGAGGGAGGTGCAGAGGGGGGAGCTTTTCTGTAATGTTCTTATAGCCACAACAGAAGCAAAGGAAACACCTTCGAACCAACCAGAGCCGTGGGAAGTCTGGGGTTATAGGAGTACCTGCAAAGGTGTTGGATCCCGTGGGAATGATGCAGATGACCCAGTGGGGTTTTCCTGGGTGGCTGCCAGTGTGTCCAGCATCAGTGCCCACCTGTCTGTCATACAGAGTTTTGAGACAGGAGAGAAACCTCTTCTCTGCTGTGACAAGCATTTGGAACCTGGAAAAGAGAAAATAGTGTGAGACAGGAAGCATCCGGCAGATCTCCAAGGAAACACAATCAGCCCTGGCTTATGGTCATCATCTGCTCTCCAAGGTCACCTTCAAGGTTAGCGAAGGCATCCGCGAAGCAAATGTTAGGACCAAATCTGTTATTGTATCTGAGGGACTGTAGTTTGCATATCTTGTATGACTTAAAAAATAAAGTACTGTAATTCTTTCATGGGGGAGGGGTGTGACAGAGTCAGACTAACTTGTTTTGTTTTGCATTAAAATGATTCTGGGTTTCTGTTGAAATGTCTTTGGAGAATGCTTGGTGTGTTGCTTTCATAAACGTGTGCACAGACTTGAATACAGGAAAATGGTAGAATGTGGATTCTCATACCCCACAACATGTTGGTGACCTGTGTGCAGACAGGCTAATATCCTAGGGTGCTCGGTGTAAATCTTACACTCAGAACATAGCCACCGTGGGGAGCTGAGTCAGCAAAATCTGTCCCCATGGAGACTTAAATGTACAGGTTACTGACCAAGCAGCAAGTGACGCAATTTTTTTTTTTCAAATCAGAAAAGGCCACCATGGTAAGGAATTGCTACAGAAAGGCAGAGGGGTTCATGGTAAAATAAAAATCACCTTTGGGGACAATGGTGATTTTATGGTAGGTACTGTTTAGTTAAATATATCTTTAGGATAGCCCTTTTTCTTTGTTTTGTATTCTCTGAAACCACATGTGAAAGATAAAATGTAAAACCAAATGGCTCAGAGCAATAAACTTTGTATTCCCGCTATGAGAGAGGGGCCGGGGGCTGCTGGGCTCAGTGATGAAGTGCTTGCCTAAGAAGCATTGAAGCTCTGGCTTTGATCCTCAGTACCAAGAATAAGACAAGACAAAAAATGAGGCTAGTTATTATTTTTTTATAGCCAGCCATCAATGACCAACAGCTCATTCTAGGTAATTCCTTATGCTTCTCTCAGAGGGCCAGCTGGTATAACACAGAATCCCACTGAGGGCATGGCTCAAGTGGTAAAGTGTCTGCTTAGTAGAAAACAAAAAAAAATTGTAAATCAAGGTAAGAATCCCAAACTGCTGAGATTAATAGAAGTCTACGGGAAAAATCACCCTTAGACCTAGATACTCACTAAAGATGTTCCCATGCTGGCAAAACAGTACTGTGAACACAATTCAGTGGCAGAAATGAAGAGGGGGCACTTCTGCCACCTTGTGGCCGTTTATCCAAATTGTTTATTTAGGTTTGGAGATGAAACTGCAGTGGCTGAATCTCCTTGAAAGACAGTGTTCCAGTCCTCTGAACAGTTGGGTCATGTTCCCTTGACTGTGACCTCAGATACACACGTTTGCCTCTAAAGTCCATTAGAAAAAAAGCTATTTGATTTGGCCAGATACAAATTTATAAGAGAGAGAGAGAGTGTGTGTGTCTCTGTGTGTGTGTGTACTATCCTAGGCTGGCCTGAAACCCACTATGTAGCTCAAGCTGACCTCAAATGTGAGATCCCCTGTTTCAGCCTCTTAAATACTAGGATCATACATATGAACCACCACGCCTGGCTCATGTGTACTTTTTACTTGCTCATCTCTGGTGGACCACAGGACTCCACCAAATTGGCCAGGAACTATCTAGTCTAATTCTCCACTTTAGTGCTTGGATCAATATCTGCTCATAGTAAATGTTTCCTAATTCATAGGATAATCTATGAATGAAGAATCCACTGTGACAATGTAATAGGTGGATGAGAATAGCTTCCCATCATGGGCTACCCAGGCTTAGCCTCATTGGTCAGAGCGATAACCACGGCATGTAAATTTACCAAATCAGATGTGTGCAGTCTATTGGTCTGAAATAAGACTTTTAATCTGTCTAAACTATTAATTTATCAGTCTCTGGGCTTGCTACCCCAGAGTCTCAGTATATGAGCACGAGATGGATGAATGTAACTGGCTAATGGTGGAGATAAATGATCAATATATTTGAGCCCAAAGGGAACTGACTTCAACCTGATGAACTCAACTCCTCGCATGGTCAGCTCAGCCTTGGGCCTTTTGATCAATTTGGGATATCACAAAGTGGCAAGATATGGTGTCAGTGTCTCGTGCAAGTAATGCTAGCTACTCAGGAGGCTGAGATCTGAGGGTCAGTTTGAAGCGAGCCTGAAAAAAGACTGTGAGACTTTTTATTGTCGGTCATGTGTCTTGAATAGGGACTTTTCTGCCTGGGATGGCTTAGAACTGTGATTCTCAGATCTCAGCCACCTGAATAGCTAGGATTATAGGCGTGAGACACCAGGGCCCGGATCTGTGAGATTCTTCTCTCCAAAAAAAACTACTCAGGAAAAGCTAGGAGTGGTGCTGTGGCTCAAGTGGTAGAGCGCTAGGCTTGAACACAGAGAGGCTCAGGGACAGCGCCCTGGCCCTCAGTTCAAGCCCCAGGACTGGCAAAAAAAAAAAAAAGTCTGAGAAAAGTGAAAGACCAGGCCCTAACCATACAGCTCCTGGTATGGCCATGTATTGCTTGGCTTTTGGTCTGTGCCTTCACACTGCCATCTTTTCTTCTGTCTCTTTTTCATGTGTCTTTCTGAAAGTGTGTCATTGCTTTAGGGCCCAAATGAAAATCCAAGAGGGGTTTCAGGTCCTTTTTACATCTGCAAAGGAGACCTTTTTTTTTTCTTTTTTTTTTGGGGGGGGGGTCCGGTTGTGGGGCCTGAACTCTGGGCCTGGGCGCTGTCCCTCAGCTCTTCAGCTCAAGGCTAGCGCTCTACCACTTGAGCCACAGTGCCACTTTTGGCTTTTTTTCTTATATGGTGCTGGGGAATCGAACCCAGGCTCTCATGCATGCAAGGCAAGCACTCTACCACTGAGCCATCTTCCCAGCCCCGAGACCCTTTTCTTAAATAAGGGCACTTGTGATTTGTTAATGTGGTTCTAGCGCTCAGAGGCAGGCATTTTCATTCACCATTCACCTTTCAACACAGGCTGCAGATACACAGGGATAGGTCTCAAATTAATCTTCTTGCGGTACCATAACATTTCTTTCCTTTTGCTGGCCAGAGACACACACTTTGTAAAATAGTTTAACTTTTTGATGGTCACTTAAATTTCCAGTTCTTATTTCAGCAACTGGGCCATCCTCAGGGGAGTCTTCTGTCTGTGTGAATCTGGAGTCTGCATGGTTGGGGGGGGGGGATGTCCAGTATTACCACCAGGTGGCAGCCAAGAACTAGGGGTCAGAAGGATCTACCTGGCTGCGACTTGAGATACAAGTTATGATCTTAGCTTCTGAACCCAGATCCCCCAAGTTCCCCAGAAAGAACATAGTTGATTCAGCTTTGCTGTGGCCCCAATCTGGCCTCCCTTACATAGGGGCAAAATAAGAAATTCATTATCAATAATCCTGGGTGGATTATAAAAGGAACTAACTTTATTGGAATCTGATTATTCAAACTTTTGGAATGTTCAAATATAGCCCAAATATGCTCCCAAATTATTTCTAAATCTAAGTTAAAAAATGGCAAGAGAAAAGCAGTAATAATGATTCTATGAGACTTTTTAATCTACTTGGTCCAAGACAAGCTATGTCTTTTGATCTGATCCATGTCCCATTTCCTGCTTCAAGAAAAAATATTATTTTAAATTAAGTAGTTGCACAAAGGGGGTTTCAATTCCACACGTCAGATTATGAGTATATGTGCTAGAGGCTTGGCCCAAGTGGTAGAGCGCCAGCCAATGAAAGCATGAGATCAAGAGTGTGGAATCTTGGTCTTGGACAAAAAAAAAAAGAAAAACAGATTATGAGAATGATGACTCTTGATCACTGTCACGTGTCTCTGAGAGAGCCCTTATGGGGAGGAGAGGTTCCGGTGTGTCATCGAGGAGACAGAATAACATAAACGTGATTACTACTCACCACATGGTGATTGGCTGATGAAAACCCACGGTGAGCAGGTGCTCAGCAAGTAAAAGACCTGTGGGAGCAAAGCTTCTGAGGTCTCCAACGCTCCCTTATCTGCAGTTCTGGTTGGTGGGTTTCAGGCTCCACTGTCACAAAGCACAACTGCAGTTAATGTGGAGTGTGAGACCTGGCTTGTCTGGCTGTCCAGGGGAGGCAGAGGAATGGGTCAGCATCAGGGTGGATTGCATGAGGCACTGTAAGAACTCAAACTGTCAAGGATGACTGAACGCTGCTTCTGGTATGAGAAAAGGCCAAGGCCACATAGCTATAGAACCTGCTATATGAAATGGCTTTCCCATGACCCTGAAGCAGGGGAGGAGAGGTCACAGCAAAGATCTGATTGGAAATCACCAACCAATCAGGTGTTGATGGCTCACACCTGAAATCCTAGCTTCTTAGGAAGCTGAGATCTGAAGGCTGCAGTTCAAAGCCAGTCTGGGCAGGAAAGCCCCTGAGACTCATCTCTAATTAACCACCAGAAAACAGGAAGTGATGCTGTGGCTCAAAGCGGCAGAGCACTAGCTTTGAGCAAAAAGAACTCTGGGACAATGCCCAAGCCCTGAGTTCAAGCTTTAGGACTTTAAAAAAAAAAAAGTCACCTTCCACACCAGGCACTGGTCACTACTCAGGAGGGTGAGATCAAGTCAGCCTGTGCAGTCCGGAGACTCTTATATTACAAAACTCAGAGACAGTGCCCAGACCCTGCGATCAAGTCTCAGGACTGGCACCAAAAAAAAAGTCACCTAATTACAAGAGGAAAAGCCATAGGAGAAGTTTGTTCTGACCAGTTGTCCCATGTCTCCCTTACATAGGGGTCATCAATCAGAGAACAGCTCAGAGTACAAAAAGACCCCACGCTCAGCCATCGATGGGGGAGGGGGCAGTCAGGTGCCAAGCAGCGCCAACAGCAGCCTTCGAGATGCTTCTCTTCAAAGCTCTTCACACTGGTCCTGTGGACTTCATAAGGCCAAAAACTCCGAAGGGAACAGGCAGAAATAGAAGAGTATGTCTCAACCCCAACACATACACACATTTTCCAAGGTTGAATTTCTAGGTTTCCCAGAGCATGAGCCATGAGCTTTTCTCATTAAGTTCAATGTTGGCTTATCAGTGTGGTAGTTTCTTAAGGGAGAGATAAAGGCAGCATTTCATAGGGTGATGTTAGTTCTCTGTGCTGTGGCAAGACTTTGTCCTGTGGCCCACTTGATTCAGGTACCACTGAAACTTGAGAATCTTGTCCCTGCGCCTCTAAATGGCAAGAAACCTTTCTGTTGCGTGAGCCACTGAGAGGGGTCTGTTTCCCATCAGCCTGTCATCATAATGTGGGACCTAGGAGCTCTTTTGCCTGAGCCTTGCACACTTGTGCTAATTGGGGGCAGGGTTTCATGCTGGTGATGCATGTCATAACTTTGGCCCATTATTAGGGTCTTACCTGCCCTGTTCTGTGCTGGAGGATGCCTTGATGGGCCTGAAATAGTATCTCAATTGGGGGGGGGGTGTCTCCTCATCCACATGCATCTCCACACTTGGCTCTTTAAGTCATGTTTTATAGAGACACAGGAGTCTGACAAAAATAACTTTATTTATGATAAGATATAGAGGCATTCACAAAATACCAATGAAAAATCATTTCTTGTTCACTTTCTAAGTCTCAGATCCTTCTCTTTGTTCTAGGAAAGAATGTCCTCTTCCAAACTTCTCATTTAGTTTTCTCAACATTCTAGCTACTTACTATCCAGAAAGTTTCTTTCCCTTGGACCTTTACAACTTCTCAAGTTTCTGTTCACACGCCCTGGCTTGGGTCATGTGTACTTCCTTCAGTGTTCCCTAGGGAAGGGCCTTGCGTGAGACTCATCCACTAAGCCCCTTTCAGTGTATTTTGTTCACTGATAATGCCAACCAGGAAATTTGCAAAGGGTAACATTCAGCAAATTAAACCCTTAAATCCTAAGGATGATAACTTCACAACTGAAACAGCAGGCTAGACAATGTTTTTATGACAATATTTTTGTGTGCAAAGCACACCATGTTTAACAAATTTTATACATAACCATATAGACAAATCCTCCAGACTATTCCTTTTAAAATGATTGTCATGGCCAACAAAAACAAAAAACAAGGTGGGGTGGGGTGGGGTGGGGGAGTTGGAGGAGTGGAAAGTGTGAGAAAAGGAGGGAGGGGATAATACTATTCAACAAGAAATGTACTCATAACCTTACTTATGTAACTAACTCCTGTGTACATCACCTTTACAATAAAATTAAATTAATTTTTAAAAAGAAATAAATAAATAAAGAGAAAGAGCCCAAATCTGCAGCCCTCTTAGAACTGAAACAGAATAGGAAGACATTTGCATGAATCTTCCTGAAGATGTACTGCAGGCACGATCTGGCCTCAGTGAAGGGCTGACTCCATAGCTTTTCTGGGGTAGAAAAGGGTGTGTCGATTGACGTGAACTCAGAGCCATGGCTCCACTTGTGGCTTTTCCTACCCAGGCTAGTTTCCAATTGTGATCTCCAGACCTCAGCTTCTCAAGCAGCTAGTATTATAGATATGAGTGACGGGTGCCCAGCGATTTTTTAAATAAATATACAAACAACAATAACAATAATAATAACAAAAACCCTGACCCTTAGCAGGTCACATAAGTAGCAGCACCATAGGCATCAAAGGAATTAGAACATAGCAACATGGTTCACAATCACATATGCTTGAGAACATATACACTGGAGGATGTACTGAATGTAAATTAGAAGATCATGAAACTACAACTCACAATATGGGAAGGAAAACTATTTCCTTAAAAGGGTTCAGTCTGAACTGGCCCGGCAAAATAACTAATAGTATCACAGCAACACTGTAAACAACAAATATGAAAAAAGAAAACAACATGGAATACATAGCCTAAAGACTCTTAAGGGTTTTAGAAAGCCCAGGAATACATTTTATATCACAAAACGGTCCATATCGCCCAAAAATATCTTTGGACTGCACAGTAAAGTAGTATTTGTTGGAAACCAGAAACTGAGATAAAGTGCAGGCCATCGGGAGAGGCAAAGCTTTAATTTCTCCAATCTTCTTCCAAATCAGCTGACTGTTGGCGTTTTCGTGGCACAGGAAGAGGTGGTAGCTCTCCACGGGAGCACACTTGGGGTTAATCTTGCTGATATTCCAAGTCAGGGCAATGCCCAGGGGTTTCAGCACCCATTTCACCTTCAGCTCAGCCTTCTGGGGAGGAAGTGTGTCTCGGCTCTTGTCTGCCAGCTCAGGGAGCGGTAATGGTGCTTCTGGGAGAGGTGGCAGGTGATCAAAGGCATCTAAATTCTAAAAGCATATTTGTGAAGCGGTTTAGCAGGCTCATTGGGCGGGTCCTGAGTAGTCAATCACAGTGGTTACTAATCTAGTTCCCATTTTTCAGCCTTTTTATGAAAATTTTAAAAAGGTGATTTCAAGAGGCTATGAAGCTGAATTCACGCTTCAGCATGAGGACACCATCAAAGAAGTGAAGGTTTTCATCGTGTAAATGGTCACTGATCCAGAATGTGGTTAAAGTGCATGTCTCATGCCTGTGTAAACTGTCAGGGCTTAAGCAGCCATTTCCCTTCACCCTCATCAACAGTGGCTATTACTTTTAAAATGAAATTTCTTGGGCTGGGAAGGTGGCTCAGTGGTAGAGCGCTTGCCTTGCATGCATGAGGCCCTGGGTTCAATTCCTCAGCACCACATAAGCAAAAAGAAAAA
>NW_012267230.1:10620314-10623878 GCF_000151885.1 Dipodomys ordii
CTTTTTTTTTCTTTTTGCTTATGTGGTGCTGAGGAATTGAACCCAGGGCCTCATGCATGCAAGGCAAGTGCTCTACCACTGAGCCACCTTCCCAGCCCGACAACTATTTTCTTTCAGAGCTTGGAACATTGTTTTCATTTCTTCTTTGGTTTTAGTTTCTCACGACAACTCTATTATTCTAGTAGGTTTGTCTTTATATATGATTTGTCACTTCTCTCTTGCAACATTTAACCTTCTTTATTCTGTATATTTCATGCTTTCAGCATAATATGTATAGAGGGTATTTCTTAAATGATCTTGTGGTTTTGATTTTCTGAAAGCTTCCTGTGCCCAAATGACCTTGTATCTGCTATATATACCTTTAGCTTACACCTCTTCTCTTATACCCATGGCTCAGGCTTGGCCTTATAATGGTGATCTAGGGGTCCTTATGTGTATACTCAGATTTTATTGATTATGGATGTTTGAGGCAACTTGTTGCCTTGATTTCCCCCCCATTATTTGGGTTTCTCCATTGAGACTTGATCATTTGAGGCCAAATTATTGAATTCAGGGCTTATTTCATTTTTTAATGAATTTTTAATTTCATTTGAAATGATATTTGATCTGGGGCTTGAACTCTGGGCCTATGAGCTGTCTCTGAGCTTTTTGTTCAAAGCTAGCACCTACCACTTGAGCCACAGAGCCACTTCCAGCTTTTTCTGAATTTATTGGAAATAAGACTCTCATGGACCTTCTCGCCTGGGCTCACTTTGAACTGCAATCCTCAGATCTCAGCCTCCCGAGTAGCTAGGATATAAGCATGAGCCACTTGTGCCTGGCGTATATAACATTTACAAGGAAATACACATTAGTGGTTGTCAGGGGTTAAGGATCATGGTAAGGAATGGGTGGGCATAAAGGGTACGTGTCAGGGACCTTGTGGCAATGGAACAGCTCTGTACTTTGTGGGGCAGTCACGTCAGTCTACACTTCATACAACTGTACAGAATTTTGAACATATGCACCTGACACACTTTGGCTTCAAAAATGGGATCAGTGCATTTTAAGTTTTTACTCTTCCCCTTTTCTTAAAAAAGAGTTAAAAATCCTTTACCTGTGTTGCTGTTGAACAGGTCTTCTGATGTTAAGTCAATAACAAAACCAAGCTTCCTCTTCCTGACAGCCTAAACAGTTGTAAAACAAAAAACAAGTAACTTGAGTTTGATTTAATAGCAGAAAATGTTTTTAAAAAGTGAAACACATGTACGTTTTTATAAACCTTTCTTAATGCTGAGTCTGAAACACAGAGCCTTTTGAATGTGACCCATTTCTCTATCACTGAGCTACCCCCTCTCTAAGTTCTAAATGAACATTTAAAAGCTAGAAATTGCACATTCTTATAGCTTAATTGAGCACTACTATAGAAGAGAAGTTCTTAAAATTACTTCATAGCTTTTGAATAGGCAACAAAGACTGTAATGGATCTGGTACACGAGCCTGGTTGGGAAGTATATTTATCTGCTATGTGGTTTTCAATGTGCATGCTGGCTTGGAGCTTGGAAATACTCCACTATGTCCCAGGAGAAAACGAACTCCACTTTCAGGAAACAGCCAGTGAATGAATGACAAAACTAAGTCATTCACATGCATTAATAACAAAGATCCTGGTTCTAACATATTCAAATGAGCAATGTTCAAAGACAGTAATTGTTACCCACCCTAACTTGAATTTCATCATTAGATGAGTTGCTGGAATTGTTTGATGTAATTTTTCTAATATCTGAAAGAAAATTATTAAAGTATGAATATATTTGGCAAGATTATTGAGCTATTAAATATTTATGGACTTCAGAATATATGGATGCTGAGACACAGGAACAATGGGGATGCTAATTAACTGTTGATTGCGTAACTGAAGTGACTAGATAGACAGAATTTGACAGTCTAGTATAAAAAAAGTTAATTCGAGGTAAAAAATATTTTATTTTGCATAATTCTGTATCTCTCTTTTTGAAAATTCATCTGAAAATTATTTTAGCATTTGAATAAAATAAGCTTGGAACTGCAACAAGGCCTTATTCAAGGTAGCTTTCAAACAGACCGTCATACCTCCTTCCTGGGACCAGTAGGAAGCCACCCACTGTGTTTGCTTCTACCTCACTGATTTAAAACTATGGAGACAATTAAGTAGCTTTGTTAAGTGCAACAAAGCTTCCTGAAATTAAGGTCCAAACATTCTAATACATCTAAAACATAAAACGAAAATAGGGAATTTCAGGTAAGAAACTGGACCAAGCAAGATGATGATTTAAAAATAGAAGAACTAGAGCACTAGAAATGTAAAGTTTAAAAAGCAGAAGTAATACTGGGTGCCGGCGGCTCATGCCTGTAAGCCTAGCTACTCAGGAGGCTGAGATCTGAGGATCGAGGTTCAAAATCAGCCAGGGTAGGAAAGGCTGTGAAGCTCCAATAAACTGTGGCTCAAGTAGTAGAGTGTTAACCTTGAGCTGAAGAGCTGAGGGACAGCGCTCAGGCCAAGTTCAAGCCCTATGACCAACAACAACAACAAAACCCCACAGAAGTAATGAACAAACTTTTAGGTCTAAAATAAGAATGTATGATATCCTAAGGCTGGCCATGGTGTCACATATTGTAATTACTCAGGAAGCTGAGGTAGGATGCTGTATTTAGATAAGATCTCATTAAGACCTAGCCTAGGGCTGGGAAGGTGGCTCAGTGGTAGAGCGCTTGCCTTGCATGCATGAGGCCCTGGGTTCGATTCCTCAGCACCACATAAGCAAAAAGAAAAAAGCCGGAAGTAGCACTGTGGCTTAAGTGGTAGAGCGCTAGCCTTGAGCTGAAGAGCTGAGGGACAGAGCCCAGGCCCAGAGTTCAGGCCCCATGACCGGACACTCCCCCCCCCACAAAAGACCTAGCCTAGATCCCTTTGTTTCCTTCTAAAGAAGATAACTTGTAGACAAAACAAACCACCACTACCACCAACAAATAATTAAAAACAATGCACATGCAAACCATTATGCAAATAAATCATAATTACACAAACAATAAAGAAATGAAAGATTATAAATAAATAAAACAAATTTAAAAGAGAATGTCAATTATATTAAGGTATCATTTCTTGAGGTATATGTATAAATCAGAACATTGGAGTGGACTTTGCAGTTTTTAAAAAGATACTCATTGTTTTAAATATTTAAGGTTTCTATTTGATAAGGTTATATTCCAATTAACTTAAGATACCTGTTGGATCTGATGTAACTGGAGTTGTTACATTAGGACTCTCCACAGAAATCAACATAACATCATCGTTACTAAAATGGTAAAAAAAAAAAATCAAAAATGGAAATAAACTAAACATGCAATATTAGGCTGTAAACATGCAATTAGTAGTTACAATTCTTCTAAATTAATATTTCATAACATGTTTTAATTAACATTTTGTTTAACTGAATTTTTTTTCTGTGGGCCCTAGGGCTTAAACTCAGGGACTAGGTGTTGTCCCTAGGGCTTAAACTCAGGGACTAGGTGTTGTCCCTAGGGCTTAAACTCAGGGACTAGGTG
>NW_012267230.1:10623933-10624927 GCF_000151885.1 Dipodomys ordii
CTTAAACTCAGGGACTAGGTGTTGTCCCTAGGGCTTAAACTCAGGGACTAGGTGTTGTCCCTAGGGCTTAAACTCAGGGACTAGGTGTTGTCCCTGAGCTTTTTTGCTCAAGGTGAATGCTCCATACCACTTGAGCCACAGCTCCAGTTCTGGTTTGTTTTTTTTTTTTTGCCACTTTCCTGCCCAGGCTGGCTTCAAAACTCAGATCTCAGCCTCCTGTGTAGCTGTGTAGCTAGGATTACAGGCCTGAGACATAGGTACTGGGTTCTTAACTCCTTTATGAATCTTTTAATTTTTAGCTGATACTGAGGTTTGAACTCAAAGCTTTGTGCTTGCTCAGCATGCTTATGCCTGATACTCTACCATTTGAGCCACAATTCCTGTCTGGCTTTTTCCTAGCTAATTGGATATGAAGTCTCATGGACCTTCCTTTCTTCCACTTTACTGCATTCTATATTCCCTCATTCTTGCTGTCTCTTTTCTCTTCTTTTTTTTTTAAATAGGTCTGAGATGGAGACTTGATTTCCATATCTGACACTTTCGTTCATTGGTTAGCATTCTACCAAGTGAGCCATTCTTCCAATCCTTATAAGGCTGGTTTTTTTCTTTTCTCATTTTTTAGGTGGGACTCAAACTTAGTATCTTGATGTCTCAAACAAGGGTATACAGTGCTATTTTAAAAAAAAGTCTTCACGGGGCTGGAAAGGTGGCTCAGTGGTAAAGTGCTTGCCTTGCATGCTTGAGGCCCTGGGTTCAATTCCTCAGCATCCATAAGCAAAAAAAAAAAAGGCCGGAAGTAGCGTTGTTGGCTTAAGTGGTAGAGCGCTAGCCTTGAGCTGAAGAGCTGAGGGACAGTACCCAGGCCCAGAGTTCAGGCCCCATGACCGGACCCAAAAAAAAAAAAAAAAAAAAAATGAAATTTCTTAATGTGCCACACAAGAAATGTGTTTCATTTCTGTGGCTTTTGGAAAATTTATCTGAGTTATTTTACATG
>NW_012267230.1:10625131-10644552 GCF_000151885.1 Dipodomys ordii
GGTGCTGTGGCTCAAGTGGTAGAGCACTAGCCTTGAGCTGAAGAGCTGAGGGGCAGCACCCAGGCTCAGAGTTCAGGCCCACGACTGGACCCAAAATAAAAAAAGGTCTTCACTTTTTCATTTCTACCAATAGAATATTGTTTTCAATTTTTGTTACTTTATGTTTGAGAACATGCAAAAAAATATCCCTGAGTGCTACAAAGACTCAGAGACCTGACTCTGCCTGCACCACAGCAGTTGCTTCACAGAAGCTTCCTGCCTGAGAACCAAAGTAGGAACATCAGTATCATGGAATGATCAGGAAAGCTTGTGAAGAGTCAGTTCTATGTGTGAAATGCCCAGATACCACGAATCTACTGAGAATGCATAGATGTGAAACATTTCTCCATTGTCTTACTGCATCTGGGGATGAGCAGTAATTAGGGAGAGGAAAAGCAGTGTTCCTGAAACAATGTTATTGTTTTATTCATTTACATTTGTTTACTATTTTTTTCTTTTTAAAACTTGTGCAGTAACAGAACACATAAAAAATAAAATGGTAAGACATTTTAAGTAAGTAGTCCCAAATCTTTTAGAGGACATTAGAAATTAGAAACTTCATAACCCACTAGACAACTAACTAAGTTAACCTGTTCACTGAAGTTTGAAAGCACCATGGTAGACTTTTTTTCAACATGAAAAGAACTGAATGAATGTTTCATTAATCATTTACCAGATGTGGGAAATACTAAAACAACTCAGGACTTGACCCATTCACACTGTTAGTCATTAAAACAATAATAATGGCTTTAGAGAACCAATTTCCTTCACAAGGAAGCAAAAGTGTTCCTGCGAAGATGAACTGTTCAGCTATCTTGCTTCATTGAGAAATGGCTCTATTTATAATCATATGTTTAGATTTTTAAAATTATGCATTTTAACAGAAATGCCTACCTTTTGGGAACAAACTCCACACAATCTGGCGATGAATTCATCTTTCTACTTGCTTTAACAGGTGCACAGTTCACAGAAGTTTTTCTTTCATTTGGATTATCAACTGACTTTTGATTCTCACCCAAAGTCATAGTTTCTGCCTTTGAAGTCTAATAAATGCATGAAGGAAAAGCAGTTGAGTGGAGGGTAAAATTAATTATACGTGAAATTTCATAGAAAATACTCTCAAAATATTCTTGCCTATGTATGGCAAAATATTAAATTATAGGTATTTAAATTACATGTATGTATATGTACATTTAAAAGTTTATGTATTTATTATGGCTGATGAATATTCTCTGCCAAAATGAATTTTAATGAACAACAAAGTAACAACTTTCTAGCTTTCATGAAAAGGAGAGAAAATTAACACCCAGGTCATTAGGCAACATTTTATTTCTATTAGCTTAAGTTTTAGGAACTAGAAAATAACAAAACAAGCCAGGTGTTGATGGCTCATGCCTATATTCCTAGTTACTCAGAAGGATGATATCAGGATTGTGGTTCAAAGCTAGCAGGCACAGACAAATCTGACTCTTTTCACTGATTAACCAACAAAACCACCACTGGAAGTGGAACTATGGTTCAAGTACCAACCTTACGTGAAAGAGCTAAGGGACAGTGTCCAGACCCGGGGTTCAAGCCCAAGTACTAATACTTCCGCCTCTCACCACCCGCCCACCGCCACCCCACATCAAACCCAAAACCTAAAACCGAAACAAAACAAAACATTTTTAGTTAAGTTATTATACTTCTAATAAAGACCACATTTCTACCTGGTGAACTTGTTGAAAACTGTGGCTGAAACATTCAGTTCACACTTATAGCACTTAAAATATATGTATACATTAACCAATTTATAAGAATCTACTGGGGCTGGGAAGGTGGCTCAGTGGTAGAGCGCTTGCCTTGCATGCCTGAGGCCCTGGGTTCAATTCCTCAGCACCACATAAGCAAAAGAAAAAAGCCGGAAGTGGCGCTGTGGCTTAAGTGGTAGAGCGCTAGCCTTGAGCTGAGGAGAGGGACTGCGCCCAGGCCCAGAGTTCAGGCCCCACGACCGGACCAAAAAAAAAAAAAAAGAATCTACTGATAGCACAATAGTGGATAGCATGAACAATAAAGTAGACACATTAAGGCAGAATTCTGAAATGTTATATATTCGATAAGCATATTTTATCTGAAAAATGTGTTAAAACATTGGAAGAAATAGTTATATGGTTTTATATATATATGTGCATGTATATATAGTATATAGTAATATACACTAAATATATAGTAAAAATATACTAATATTCTTTAAAGATTCTCTTCTCGCCTAGCAATATATTCATCTTTTATAATCGTACAAGAGTCACCAACCTCATGTGCTGTGTTACTGGACAATGTCTCTGGCTCCAGACAATTTATCTGATGTAATACTGTTTTAATACGTCTTTTTAATCGTGATATTTTCTCCTGGAACAAAGAAAAATTTAACTATCAAACCACAGTATTAAAGAAAGAGAGGTACAGAAAAAATAATTTGCTAAAAAAAATCTTGTGATACTTAGATATCTACTCAGAAGAAAATTGCAAGTATTCAGTAGGCACACATTTTTACCTGAATATTTCAATCTATGTATATTTTTCTTTTTAAAACCTGAGTAATAATGGAACACATAAAAAGTAAAATGATAAGACATTTTAAGTAACTAGTCTCAAATCTTTTAGATGACATTAGAAATGAGAAACTTCATAACCCACTAGACAACTAAGTTAACCTGTTCACTGCAATTTGAAAGCATCATGGTACTACTTTCTTTCACCATGAAATTCACACACAACTGCAGAATCCACAGATATGGAGAGTTGGCGACATTAAAAAAAAAAAAGACTCAAATTGGATTTTTGTGCTTGCAAGATACTCAAGAGTGGAAGAGACTGGGATTTCATGTCCACATAAGGGAGGCAGAAGAGGATCAAGAGTTCAAGGCCAGCTGGGTGCCTGTGGCTCATGCCTATAATCCTAGCTCTCAGGAGGCTGAGATCTGAGGATCAAAGCTCAAAACCAGCCAGGGCAGGAAAGTCTGTGAGACTCTTATAAACTACCAGAAACCTGGAAGTGGCACTGTGGCTCAAGTGGTAGAGGGCTGGCCTTAAGCTGAAGAGCTAAGGGACAGTGCGCAGGTCCAGAGTTCAATACCCATGACTGACAAAAAAAAAGAAAAAAAAAAGAAAGAAAAAAAAGAGTTCAAGGCCATCCTGGATACATAATGAAAGATGCTGGGGCTCAAACTCAGGGCCTAGGTGCTGTTTTCTTTAGCTTTTTCAAGCAAGGCAAGTAATCTACCACTTGAACCATGCCCCCACTTCTGGCTTTTTTGGTGGAATTTCATTGGGGGATTTTCTACCTCGGTTGGCTTAGACCCTGTCCTCAGATTTTAGCCCCCAGAGTAGCTAGGATTACAGGCGTGACACACCAGTGCATGGCTGTGAAAAACTTTTAACAGAAATCAGCAAGTAACCCAAGAAGAGTAAAAAAATTTCCTAGAGCATTTGTAACAAGTTACTGACGCACTAATAAAAGATATATTAAAATTGAAAAGACACTACCAACCAGGCTGAGCTCATCAATTGATGTAGAATTCTTAATAGTTCTAAGAGTATATTTCTCAAGAGACAATAATAAGCTGACAATAATAAACTCTATTCTCAATGCAAACTTAAATAAGTCCTATGCCCAGGAATCAAATTTGGAAGTTCCTTTAATTACTTGTCCTTCATAAGACATTACCAAATTCTACTTTTATTGGGATCCAAGCGGTGCTAAGGATTGGATTCAGGGTTTTACGCAATTCAGGCAAGCACTGTAATACTGAGCTATATCTCAGATCCCAAATTCATGTTTTAAAACAAAATTAGAGACTTACGAAGAGTTGAACAGCTAATGCTTCATGTTTACTCTTGCACTGTGTCTTCCCAATTCGGTCATTCAATTCATTCAGTTTGCTATCAAATAGTTTGTAATCTATACTATGTACCTCCTGTCGAATCACATGTCTGACCTAGAATTATTAAAAACAAAACACAAAACACTTCCAGGTTTCTGTTTTAAGAGCAACTTTATTTCCTACTTTTAAAAATAGCTGTCATTACTTACCATAGTTAAGATATGGAACCAACCCAGATGCTCCTCAGTAGATGAATGAATCAAGAAAATGTGGTATATATACACAATGGAATTGTATGCCTCCATCAGAAAAAATGACATTGCCCCCATTTGTTACGAAATGGAAAGACTTGGAAAAAATTATATTAAGTAAGCCAGGCCCAAAAAAACATAGGTCCTATAGTTTCCCTTGTTCGCAATAACTAGTATATATCTGAGAAAAGCAGAAATGGTCAGATAAGTTGATGTTAGGCAAAATGAAGCCCAAGATAAGGACTCAAATGTTTTTTCTTTCTTGCTATTGTTTCTAACATATTTATAAGATGATTTTTTTGTTGCTTTGCATGTCCCTCCCCCACGGTATAACCCCTGTTCTCACTGTATTTGATATAGGTATAATTTGTGGAGGGGAAGGTGGACCCATTGCAACAATGAGATATACAAGACATTATGTCAAAAAATGAATTGGGAGTGGGGGGTGGGAAGGGATAGTAAGGAGAAACAAAGGAGGAGGCAACAATGCTTGATAAGAAATGTACTCATGGGGCTGGGAAGGTGGCTCAGTGGTAGAGCGCTTGCCCTGCATGCATGAGGCCCTGGGTTCGATTCCTCAGCACCACATAAGCAAAAAAAAAAAAAAATGCCAGAAGTGGCGCTGTGGCTCAAGTGGTAGAGTGCTAGCCTTGAGCTGAAGAGCTGAGGGAGAGCGCCCAGGCCCCGAGTTCAGGCCCCACGACCGGACCCCCCCCAAAAAAAGAAAGAAAAAAAATGTACTCATTACCTTGCCCATGTAATTGTAACCTCTCTGTACAGTATTTTCACAATAAAAATAAATTAAAAAAAATAAAAATAGCTGTTTCTTCTGAATTTACTATAATGAAAAATTGCACGTTACTTTTATGTCTATTTATTTATATTACTATATATCATCAAGTTTTGGAAAATGAGAAAATCAATAGAACACACCCAATATTTATATAGACAAGTTACAAATGAAGTTTATTTTGACTGATTTAGCTTTTTAACATCCTAATTGTTCCATAATATATCACACATAACTATGAGATTATATTACATGTCTCTTTTTTAATGACCATAATTGAAAGCTAGTATTTCATTAAAAAGAAAGAGCTCTCCTATGAAAAACAGAGCCCAGTGCAAACGTTGGATGATCTACAGTTAATTAAAGAGATCACACAATTTGAGACCTACCATCAACAAACTACATGGTCTTTGAGAAGTTACAATTCAGGTTTTTTTCCCTTGTCTACTGATTGGTAGAGGATCAATAAATGTTTGGTGCATGATGATAGCTAAGTTCTTTCCCAGTTGTAGGGCTTGAACTCTGAGCCTAGGGACTTTCCCTGGACTTTGGTGCTCAAGACGAGTGCTCTACCACTGGAGGTTTTGTTTTTGTTTTTTAGTTTAAGAGATAAGACTCTCAGACTTTCTTGCACCTGCTGGCTTCAAGCTGTGATCCTCAGATCTCAGCCTCCTGAGTAGTTAGTATTACAGGTGTGAGCCACAAGCAACTGGCTTATAATTTTTTTAAATAGCAAATAAGGTGATAATGAGACTGTTGCATAAAAAACTAATGCTCTAATTCCATTAGTCATCTGTACTATGTCACTATAAAAAAAATTAGCCAACTTTGGGCTGAGAAGGTGGCTCAGTGGTAGAGCGCTTGCCTTGCATGCTCGAGGCTCTGGGTTCGATTCCTCAGCACCACATAAGCAACAAGAAAAAAGCCGGAAGTGGCACTGTGGCTCAAGTGGTAGAGCCACTAGCCTTGAGCTGAAGAGCTGAGGGGCAGCGCCCAGGTCCAGAGTTAAGGCCCCATAACCGGACCCCAAAATAAAAAAAATTAGCCAACTTCTCATATTTTTTTGCTTATCAAAACCAAGTATCTGCTGAAGCACGTATTTAAGCCCCATCAATTTACCAGTTCTAGTATTGCTGTCTGCTTATCCAGAGCTACACAATTATTTCCATTAATTGGCTCTGAAGTTTTCATGCGTTTAACATTTTCTTTGTTTTCTGAAAACATCCTCTTCTTTTGATTATGGCCTGGAGGAGATAAAGATCAGCAATAAGATTCCTTCTAAAGAAGGAAATAGGAATTCTCTTAATTTATGGTCCCATTAAGTAAAAAGATAAGCCAAATAAATGACAGTAGCATTTTCATTAAAAAAAAAAATGAAGAAGAAGAATGTATCTACATAAAAACAACTCTTTTACAAACTACTTGTTTTTTAACTGGGGGCTAACTTAGGGATAGCTCTGGTGGCAGATATAATCCTTTCATAATTTTTACATAAAGCTGGGTGCTGGTGGCTCACGCCTGTAATCCTACTCAGGAGGATTGTGGTTCAAAGCCAGCCGGGGCAGGAAAGACCGTGAGACTCCTATCTCCAATAAACCACTAGAAAACCGGAAGTGGAGCTGTAGCTCAAGTGGTAGAGCGCTCGCCTTGAGATGAAGAGCTGAGGGACAGCACCCAGGCCCAGAGTTCAAGCCCCACATCCGACAAAAAAAATAATAATAATTTTTACATAATACATAACAGCTGAATGCAGTGATGTAGAGGCAGATGCAGGAGGACTGAGATTACAGAGATCCTTTCAAAAAAGGTAAAGCAAATCAAAAGAAAAGACACAACCAATAAATCCTCTACTTTAGTATTCTTATAAACAGTTACTTAGGCCAACATATTCTTAGTAAGTGATCTTATTTTTAAGGAATTTGAAATTTATGTTATCAAATGACTACTTTGTAAACTAAACAAAAATCCTATGAAGTTGATATTTTCTACATCAAGGGTCAGGGACCTATTTACCATGGGCCATTTGGATACTTATAACATCATCTGAGAACTATACAAAATTCTCCCTACAGGCAAATGAGCCTTGAGTATCCAGTGAGAAACACTGATGTCTTTCCTATCAACCAAATGATTTTGAGGGCCTTATCTGTTAAATCCACTTCAATAGCAAATGTAAATACCTTACTACTTTAATGAGATTTACCACTGAAGTGGTAAGAGTACCAGCCTCGAATGAAAAAGCCAAATGAGTGTGTCCAGGCCGAGTTCAAGCCCTAGACTCCAACCCACACACACCACCACCACTACCACTACTCCCACCCACCACCAACCGCCACCAGCAACAAAGTCTACAAACAAAATACTTTTAGGTGATTGTCATCTTTTACTGTCCCGTGGTACATTCCTTACTTGTATATTTGAGCTTCAAAATTTCTCAAAGGAAACTGACTTTTAATTTCACCAACAGATTCAAATGTAAATACTTACTGTTAATACAAACAGTGTCAAGTGATGAGTCTGCAGGCTTACAATTTGAAATGCTGACAGATGGGGTCTACAGGGTTCTTCAGTCTTCGAATTGGAAGCAGCATAGTTGCTAGTGCTGACTGAACTGACCAGGTTAGGTGTTTTCTCAGCTGGCACAAAACAGGAATCTACACTTAAAATGCCATTTTGCCTTTTCTCATGAGACTCTGAATTGGAGTTTCTTTTTAAATTGGAAATCATTTTATCATTTCTCTCATTATCCAAGGTGTTTTGAACTATACCACTCAATACAGCAGGAGGACAGCAAGTAGATTTATTATAATTCTCTTCATATTCAAAAATGGATTTTATTCCATTTGCCTGGTCTTTACAATGAGTTTTGTGTGTTTTCTGTGAAGGTTTTGTCTCCTGTACAGATAATTTGCTGAGGGAATCTATTGCTTTTCTTGGCTTTTGATAAAGACATGTGACTTGGGCAGCAACATTTTCCAATCTTGTTTCTGAATCAGTAACTTCTTCTAGTGGTTGTATATTCTTAGGGTGCACATTTTTCTGTGAAAATACTAGTTTTTTGTTAGACTCCAGTGAGAAACTACCATGTTCAGAATGCCTGTATTTGCTATTTATAACCACAGTACTTAAATTCTCATTACCAGTTGGACTATTATTCCCCATAGTTTTCTTCAGAGTGTCAACATTTCTTGACTTATTCAGGACCTCTATTTGCTTCCGGCAACTTACAGGCATTGTTTTTTTTGCTTTTAAGATCTTCTGTTTAATTTTACCTGGACTTGCCATCTTCATATCCTAGAATTTAAGATATGGCATTTAAATGTATTTCTTCATTGAATGAAAATTATTCATTGACAGGTGGGCATGAATGGTCCATGCCTGTGATCCAAGCTACTCATGAGGCTGAGATCTGAGACAGTTTGGGCAAAAAAGTCTGTGAGGCTCTTATTATCAATTAGCAAAAAAAAAAAAAAAGATTAAGTTTCATATGTTCATAATGTACTCTGTATATCACATTTTTCTACAAACAGTAGCTCCTTTTTCTCAAGCTTTCTTAAGGCCAAATTTCCAAAATTAGTGGTAGTACAGGAGGAATTACCACTAGTCAGGAGTAAGAAAGCATGAAGATTCACAAGATACCAGGTCAAAGAGCATGCCAATTTAATAATATGTAAGTCTCAAAATCTTTAATGAACGTAAGACAGATCCTAAAACTGAAGATGTCAATAAACTATCCAAAACCACCTGAATAACTTTTTCATTTCATACTTCAAGCTTTTATGTATTTTTTATTTTAAAAAAATCACTAGATAAGGAACATTTACAAGATTTGTTAAGATCCTAAAGTTGAGATGAATAGACAAAATAAGTAAATACAATAAATCATATTAAAAAATCCTGACAAGTGCTCAAGTTTGGTAGCTCATGCCTGTAATCTCAACTACTTGACAGGAAGAGATTGGGAGGCCTAAACCAAAGGGACTGAGGTTGTGTCTCTCAAATACAGCACCAAGCACAGAGCCCGAGTTCAAACTCTCAATACCACCATAGGACCCGACATGGAGAAATGCCATAAAACCAAATAGTACCAACGAATATTCTAATCTACCTGTACAGAATTTTTCCTATATGACTACATTGTGTCTTCAAGAAATTCTTTATTTCCCAGAAAGAAAACAGATGAGCATGGCTGAAAGATGTATGTGTCTCTATATGTATGTGTCTCTATATATACACTTATGTAAGCATACATAATAATATATTCATCAACTTTTTTTTCTTCTTGGTGTTATGGGGCTTGAACTTAGGGCCTGGGCACTGTTCCTGACCTTTTTTGCTCAAGGCACTTTGAGCCACAGTGCTACTTCTGGTTTTCTGATAGTTGATTGGAGGTAAGAGTCTCATGGACTTTTCTGCCTGGGCTGGCTTTGAACTGTGATTCTCAAATCTCAGCCTCCTAAATAGCTAGGACTATAGGCGTGTGCCCCACACCTGGCAACTTTGTCTTTTAATTCAGGGGACCAAAAGCAGACCCTTGACAAGGTATGAAAGCTCTCTATCAGTAAGCTACTCCCCCATACTCCATTGTTTTTTCTTTTTTGCAGGTACAGAAATAGCTGGGATAATACCAATCATGCCTGGCTTAATTGGCTGCTAAGATACTCCTAGACTAATAGTGTTATATCTTGACAAACCTCTTGTAAATACAAAACATATACTTTGTTCTCTACTATATTGACCATGGACTGACATGACTGGGTGGAAAACCAACCTTGCATTCCTACAATTAATCTCATTTCATGTGAGGATACAAAAATCCCTCCTCTATACTTCTGTTCTCAAATTGCTAATATTTTGCTTAGCATTTTCCCCTCTAGAATCATGAGTGATTACTCTGAAATTTCATTTCTTTTGACGTCTCCTTTTGGTATCATGATAATACTGGCCTCAAGTATGATTTGTGAATTGTTCCTTCTGCTTCTTGGACAAATTTGTGCATTGGTGCCTTGAAATGTATAACAGAAGCTGGATATGGTGGTAGACACTTATAATCCCAACACTTGGGAATTTGAGATGAGTTTTTCGTGAGGTCAAGGCCAGCCTGGACTTTATAGTGGACTATGGTATTTTCGTGCAATGTCTTTCTTATGGAAAAATACTGTCATCAGTATACTGTGTATTCTGCCAGGTATGGTTATTAGTACCATGACCTCAGCACTTGGAATGCTAAGAAATTTGAATTTCAGGCCAGACTGTACTACAGAGAAACCATTTCTCAAAAAGAGAAACACAAATGAGATGTTGTCTCCAACAAAAATTGTTCATTCTGCTGGTGATGGGCTGAGTGTTGACAAGATGTCACTCCTAAGTCTAGCTGAAGTGTTTTTTGAGTCTTGTGATTTTTGTGCTAATCTGGCTAGTTTTTACCAACTGTGAAACTAGTGCATCATCAGTCAATTGTATTTCCTCCTTCAATTCTGTCAGTGCTTCCCTTATATACTTAGTTGTGGTCACTAAAAGTTTATGGGGAGTTGATTTTTTTTGTGTGTGCCAGTCCTAGGGCTTGAACTCAGGGCCTGGGCACTGTCCCTGACTGAGCTTCTTTTGCTCAAGGATAGCACTCTACCACTTGAGCCACAGTGCCACTTCCAGCCTTTTCTGTTTATGTGGTACTGAAGAATTGAACCAGGGCTTCATGCATATTAGGCAGGCACTCTACCACTAAGCCACTTTCCCAGCCCAAGATGGGGGAGGCATTATAAAAGGTATCTCTTTATATTTTTAACAATACCTTTTATTTTAGCTAATTTTGTCTGATATTAGTATGGCCACTCTAGATTTGTTACTGTTTTTCTATGAGTTTATGTTTTTCTTTTGCATCTCTGAACTTAAAATGCTCCCATTAAACAGTATTTAGAAGGATGTTGGTGTTACTTCTGGTCTGACGATTTCAGGTACCTTATTAGATCCAGTCACATTTGGTATCATTATTAAAAGCTGGATTTCTCTCTCCAATTATACTTTGCTCAATGTCTCATTCCTTTTCCTGTATACTTTAATTGCCCTAGGGATTAGGGGTGTGTGTGTGTGTGTGTGTGTGTGTGTGCATGCACACACACATAAAAACTCAGGGCATAAAAACTCAAGGCCTGCTGCTCTTGCTGGGTGTGGCTTGCTTTCTTACACTAGGAACACCTTCACTTCTGTTTTTTTCCCCAGATTAGAAATGGGTCTCAGATTTGTTTATCAAGGCTTGACTCTGAACCTTATTCTAAGATGTATTAATACATGCATATGTATGTTCAATATAGAATTTTAAGTAGCTGCAGAAAAATTTCAGTTCAACAAGGTAGATTATAAGCACAATGCATCTTTATCAATGTCAGCCCTTCCACTGTTCTCCCCTATCCTTTCCCATTCCCATTCATATGGCTCCCTTCTTTTTTTTTGTCATCATGGGGCCTGAACTCTGAGCCTGGCCACTGTCCCTCCGGCGCTCTTCAGCTCAAGGCAAGCACCCTACCACTTGAGCCATAATGCCACTTCCAGCTTTTTCTGCTTATGTGGTGCTGAGGAATCGAACCTAGGGCCTCATGCATGCAAGTCAAGTACTCTACCACTGAGCCACCTTCCCAGCCCTATAGCTCCACGTATACACACACACACACACACACACACACACACACACACACACACACATTGACTATGACTGTATTCACCCTCACTTCTCTATTCATCTGCCTCTATTCCCCTTGACATCCCCCCTTCCCGACAAAACATGTTTCAGCTTTCTGGTAGTCATTTGTTAAAGTGCTTATTAGTTGTTTAAGGAGTTACATCATTACAGTCCTCCTTTAGCATTCCTCTTTGTGTATAGCCCTGTTTATGATTTCATGTTTATAATTTGCATCTAACTTCCACATAAGGAGACAATATGTGTTGTTTATCTCTCTAATCCTGAGTTATTTCACTTAAGGAATAAATTTCAAGAGGTATGCCAGTTGCCAAGTCTGAACCAAATACAAACCAATTAAATAGACTCATATTGAAGCAATAATAGTCTCCCATCAAAGTCTGTCTCCATGGATTCACAGCTGACTTCTGTAAGAACTTTAAAGAAACTTTTCCATAAAATAGAAAGGGAAGTCACTACCAAACATTCTATGAAGCCAGTATTACACAACCCCAAAACCAGACAGGGACCCAACCAAGAGAGAATTATAGACCAATCTTTTCCATGTAACATAGAGCCAAATCTCCTACATAAAATACTTGCTAACCAAATTCAACAATTAAAAAATCATTCACTAGTATCAGGTTGCTTTTATCACAGAGATCCAAGGCTGGTTTAATACACTTAAAAGTAACAGCACATTGTATTAGATTCTTTGAGCCGGGTGCTGGTGGCTCACGCCTGTAATCCTAGCTACTCAGGAGGCTGAGATCTGAGGATCGCGGTTCAAAGCCAGCCCGGGCAAGAGAGACTGTGAGACTCCTATCTCCAATAAACCACCAGAAAACCGGAAGTGGCGCTGTAGCTCAAGTGGTAGAGCGCTCGCCTTGAGCTGAAGAGCTGAGGGATAGCGCCCAAGCCCAGAGTTCAAGCCCCACGACCGACCAAAAAAAAAAAAAAAGACTCCATATAGATTCTTTGTATTAGATTCTTTTTTAATGGTGTTAAGTGGTGTCATTTTTAAACCCAATTCAATTACATTAAAATTTAATTTTTTGGTTTTGTTTTCCTTCTTGGTATTTGAGGTTTGAATTTAGGGCCTCATTTTTGCTGAGATTTGAGCTACAGGCCTTTTTAAAGTCATTTTTTGGATAAATGCTCATGTTTGCTTGGAGCATGATCTAATTTTACACTTCAGCAAAGCTGGGATATATAGCAGAGAAGACAGAGACAGTCCACAAGGTGTGGCTACTAGTTAAGACTGGGTCTCAGTATCTTTTGGCTAAAAAGTGCTCTTCAAGATATACATGACTCCCAAGTAGCAGAGATTAGGAATAGGAGATACTCAGGTCAAGGCAATTGTTTAAAATGTTTACACCTTCAACTAATTAATGAAGTCTAATAGTTCTTCAGGATAGTCTACCTAGGTAATTGTGTCACAATTGCTTTCTTGCCAATCCTGTTTCTTTTTCTGGTCTTAATGCCTTTACTGGAAACTCCAGTATCAGGGCTTTATCTTTTCCATATCTGAGAAAAGCACATATTTCCACTTTGTTTTCTCTGTTTGTATTGGGCATTAAACTCACTCCCTAACATTTTTTGCTCAGCTTTTGTGCTCATGGCTGGTGATCTACCACTTGAACCATATCTCTAGTATAGCTTTTTGTTTGGAAATTTTCTAGTAATGTTAAAATTCTATGCATTTGGCCTTTTCTTATACATAGTCTAAAAATACTAAATAGAAAATCCCAGAAGTAAATGATATACTTTTTTTTTGTGCCAGCACTGGGACTTGAACTCAAGGCCTGGGCACTCTACCAATTACTTGAGCCACAGCTATACTTCTGGTTTTTATTAATTTATTTTTTGGTGGTTAATTGGAAATAAGAATCTCACAGACTTTCCTGCCTGAGTCGGCTTCCATTTGGCTTCCTAAGATCTGAGTCCTGAGTAGCTAGGATTACAGATGTGAGTCAGCAATACCTGGCTGTTGTTTCTTTTTGTGACAATCCTGGGGCTTGAACAAAGGACCTGGGTGCTGTCACTAGCTCTTTTGGCTCAAGGCTAGTGTTTTAACACTTGAGCCACAACTCCACTTCCAGCTTTCTGGTGAATTGGAGATAAGAGTCTCATGGACTTTCCTGCGTGGTCTGGCTTTGAACCCTGGTCCTCAGATCTCAGCCTTCTGAGTAGGTAAGATTATAGCTGTTAGACATGGATGAAGTTTTAGATTGCACGTGATTCTGAGAAGCACGATGAAACCATGTGCTCTCCCACATAATTCTTACCGGGACAAGAATTATCCTTGATCCTGTGTACCTGCCCAACATACTCTATCTGTTCTTAAAAGCCATATGGGTTAGGGGATGTCATATGGCTTTGTGCACGTGTGTGTGTGTGTGTGTGTGTGTGTGTGTGTGCACACGCATGCACGCACATATACATGTTGGTATACCTGGCCTTGAACTCACTCTCTCTTGTTTTTTCTGCTCAAACCTCACTTTATGCCAGTTCTGGGGCTTGAAGTTAGCACATGGGTGCTGTGCTTGACCTTTTGTGCTCAAGGCTAGAGCCCCACCACTTGGGCCATACATCCACTTCCAGCTTTTTGCTAGTTAATTGGAAGTTAAGAGTCCTATGGACTTTCCTGCCCTGGCTGGCTTCAAACTATACTCCTCAGATCTCAGCCTCCTAAGTAGCTAGGATTACAACAGGTGTGAGTCACCTATACCTGGATGAACTTTTTTTCTTTTTTTTTTTTTTCAGTCATGGGGCTTGAACTCTGGGTCTAGGTACTGTCCCTCAGCTCTTCAGCTCAAGGCAAGTGCTCTACCAGTTGAGCCACAGCGCCACTTCTGGTTTGTTTTTTTTTTCTGGGTGGTTAAGAGTCTCACGGACTTTCCTACCCGGGCTGGCTCTGAATTGTCATCCTAAGATCGTAGCCTCCTAAGTAGCTAGGATTACAGGGGTGAGCCACTGGCACCCAGCTTGAATTTTATCTACCTTACTCTGTTAATTTTAGTTATTCTTCAATTTCAGATTTATCAGCATAAATTTTTCATAGTAGTCTCTACATTTACAACCAACAGTGCTGCTTTTCTTTTTTGATAGTTTAGTGAAATTTTCAAAGCACTTACTCTGCCTTGTTAGCTTGGTATTAACAGTGTTCCATTTCATCATTGTCATTAATCCTTTCCACTCTGGTTTTGATTGGTTGGTCTTGTTCAAATGTTGAAATAAAAGCCCATTTTTCTCTTTTCAGGCTCTTAATTCAGGGCCTCCTGCTTGTTCCACTTGCGTGTACAGCTGGTGCTCTACTACTTGAAGCATTCTTCCAGCCTGACTTTTTGCTAGTTATTTTTAGAGGTGGAGTCACACAGATTTTTCGGCCGAGCTGGCTTCAAACAGCTCCTCCAGATCTCAGTGGTCAGAATTACAGAGACAAGTGCTGTAACAGGCAATGGATGCTCAACAAAATAAGACCTTTTTAGAGACCCATTTGTGCCATGTAAAGGTTAATCCCAGGAACACACATTATTCCGTGGACTAATAACAGCAGCATTATATAAACACTAGGAGAACGTTGCTGTTACATTAGCAAAGTTTAAGTACTAGTACAAAGTGAGTAAAAGTGTTCTAATGAAATACAGGTGTTACTTGCCAGACTCTTCAATGCCTACTGGCAATTATCTTAAACTAATTTCAGCAACTTATTCTCTAAAAACCTGTTAAATACACTCCCACATCCATTCATTCATTTAAATGATAAGGACTAAGACCAAAGCCATACGGATGCTGGACTAGCCCTCAACCAATTGAGTTGTCCCCAACTCTTGTTGTTTGTTTTTATCTGTGATAGCCCTATGGATTAAACCCAAGTCCTTACAAATGGTGGAGGAAGGCACTTTATCACTTGACTGGTGCTTTAGCCCTTTATTTTATGGAACTGGGTTAGATCCTAATGAGTAGCTGGAATTCTTTCTTACACAGTATTTTGTACTGGAATTATCAACCTAACCTTGGTCTTCCCTAAATTGATTACAATAGTACATATTATCATTTCTTCAACCATTACTCCTTTGTTTTTTTGCCAGTCCTGAGGTTTGAACTCAGGGCCTGGGCACTGTCCGTGAACTTCTTCTGCTCAAGGCTAGCACTCCATGACTTGAGCCACAGCACTACTTTGGGCCTCTTCTGTTTATGTGGTAGTGAGGAACGGAACCCAGGGCTTTATGCATGCTAGGCAAGCATTCTACCACTAAGCCACATTCCCAGCCCTACCATTACTCTTTTAATATTGTTCAAATCCCATCTCTCTTAGCCAGGCATTGGTGGCGGATGCTTGTAATCCTAGCTACTCTGGAGGCTGAGATCTGAGGACTGCTGTTCCTAGCCAATTCAGGCACGGATTAACCTCCAGAAAAACAGGAAGTGGTGCTTTGGCTCAAAGTGGTAGAGTGCTACCCTTGAGCGAAAGAGCTCAGGGGCAATGCCTGGGCCCTGGGTTCAAGCCCCACAACCAACAACACAAGAAAAGATAATCTCTTTAACAATTCATCCAATGGGAGAATCACCACTGGAAGCCAATTTGGGCAAAAGTTTAAATTGGGCATGGAGACATACACCTGAAATTCCAGTAATAAGGACATATGGTGGTACTAAAGACAAGGTACAAGGTGGATAAAACAAGAACAGAAAAATTCAAGATGAATCTTGATTGCAGCAGTCCATGGACCACATACATCTTATCAATAATACACTGCTCATGCTCTTCTGTTGTGACAGAACTCAATTTTGTGTTGACATAGTCTGCAGATACATGGAGATAATACTGAGAATTAAGTAGATTAATGAGGTTGGATCCCACCAACAGTTCTAAAAATGAGTAAGGTATAAGCAAGCTAGGATGAGAGGCACAGCTCATAAGAACTGAATTCAGTGTATATACTTGGTGCTTCATTTAGATGCTTCTTTTGTGTTTTGAGTAGGTTGTTATATAAATCATCTCCATTTCTTCTGCAAATACGAATGTCACAGATCACTAAGCAGCCACAGGTATGACAAAATCCTAATGAAACTAGTTTTAAGAACCTGGAGCCTCATGCCTGTAATCCTAGCTACTCAGAAGGCTCAGATCTGAGGATCACAGTTTGTAGCCAGCCTGGGTCGAAAAGTCCGTAAGACTGTTACCTCCAAATTACCAACAAAAAAACCTGAAGTGGAGATGTACTCAAATGGTAGAGTGCCAGGCCTGAGTGGAAAAAAAACATGCCTAAGTTTGAGGCTGAGTTCAAGCTCCAGTACTGGTACAACAAACAGAACTGAGTTCCAGTCTAGAATAAGTATACATAAATTGGTGTCAAATTCCTTAACAGGAATTTCTCAGGGCAAATGATAGGACAAATATTGAATGCACATCTGTGGAGATAACCATCGCAGGGATGCTTTTAGTGGGAAATTTGAGAACAGGAAGCAGTCCTGTTGGAAGGCAAGGCATTGTTAAGGAGATGATTTTTTTTTTTTGGTAAAAATTAATGGCGTAGGGCTGGGAAGGTGGCTCAATGGTAGAGCACTTGCCTTGCATGCAGGAGGCCCTGGGTTCAATTCCTCAGCACCACATAAGCAAAAAGAAAAAAGCCAGAATTGGCGCTGTGGCTCAAGTGGTAGAGTGCTAGCCTTGAGCTGAAGAGCTGAGGAACAGCGCCCAGGCCCAGAGTTCAGGCCCCACAACCGGACCCCAAAAAAAACAAAAACAATATTAATGGTATACAAGTCCAGAACTCACATTTTCAGAAGAGTTACCCTGACTGTGCAGATTTAAGATGGTGGCATGGGAAAGCAGAATGGCAATTAGTTGCTTCCTCTGCTTATTAGCCCCACAGTTGAAGCTGATCCTCCAAACTGCACTCGCGAGAAATTGGTTTTGTTGCATGTTTTTCTTTAATCATCACCAGAATAAAGGGGCCAGGACTGGGAATGTGGCTTAGTGGTTGAGTGAAGTTCTGGGTCGATTCCTCAATACCACATCAACAGTGGTGCTGTGGCTCAAGTGGTTGAGTGCTAGCCTTGAGCAAAAGAAGCTCAGGGACAGCGCCCAGGCCCTGAATTCAAAGCCCCAGGCCTGGCAAATTAAAAAAAAAAAAAAAAAAGAGGTCCACTCACAGCAGTATCCCCTACAGGGGAAATCTCCTCCCAGGTGCATGGATATGTGTGCTTTTTCGCAGATTCCTTTTTGCTTCTTCGCTAGGTGAGGGGTCTGACCAGAGGTTTCTGCACGCCCTGATCCACTCAGGCTACACTCCCAGCTTTGAATGATTAAAAGTCCCCTAGTACCTCTGATACTCCACCTTGAATTGACTAAAATCCCCTAGTACCTCTGATACTCCACCTTGAATTGACTAAAATCCCCTAGTATCTCTGATACTCCACCTTGAATGACCAAGTCTCCTAGTACCTCTGATACTCCACCTTGAATTGACTAAAATCCCTAGTACCTCTGATACTCCACCTTGAATGACTAAGTCCCCTAGTACCTCTGATACTCCACCTTGAATGACTAAGTCCCTTAGTACCTCTGATACTCCACCTTGAATGACCAAGTCCCCTAGTACCTCTGATACTCCACCTTGAATGACCAAGTCCCCTAGTACCTCTGATACTCCACCTTGAATGACTAAGTCCCCTAGTACCTCTGATACTCCACCTTGCATGACTAAGTCCCCTAGTACCTCTGATACTCCACCTTGAATGACTAAGTCCCCTAGTACCTCTGATACTCCACCTTGAATGACTAAGTCCCCTAGTACCTCTGATACTCCACCTTGAATGACCAAGTCCCCTAGTACCTCTGATACTCCACCTTGAATGACCAAGTCCCTTAGTACCTCTGATACTCCACCTTGAATTGACTAAAATCCCTAGTACCTCTGATACTCCACCTTGAATGACTAAGTCCCCTAGTACCTCTGATACTCCACCTTGAATGACTAAGTCCCCTAGTATCTCTGATACTCCACCTTGAATGACCAAGTCTCCTAGTACCTCTGATACTCCACCTTGAATTGACTAAAATCCCTAGTACCTCTGATACTCCACCTTGAATGACTAAGTCCCCTAGTACCTCTGATACTCCACCTTGAATGACTAAGTCCCCTAGTACCTCTGATACTCCACCTTGCATGACCAAGTCCCCTAGTACCTCTGATACTCCACCTTGCATGACTAAGTCCCCTAGTACCTCTGATACTCCACCTTGCATGACTAAGTCCCCTAGTACCTCTGATACTCCACCTTGCATGACTAAGTCCCCTAGTACCTCTGATACTCCACCTTGAATGACCAAGTCCCTTAGTACCTCTGATACTCCACCTTGAATGACCAAGTCCCCTAGTACCTCTGATACTCCACTAGTACCTCTGATACTCCACCTTGAATGACTAAGTCCCCTAGTACCTCTGATACTCCGCCGCCGGCCAGAAAGGACCCCGACAGCCGGCCAGGGTCTCGGGGGTGGGGAACCGTTCGCGGGCGTCTCCGGGGTGGGGCCGGTCGGAGGGGGCTCCGGGTGCGGAGCCGCTCGCGGGGGTCCTCGGGGCGGGGACCTGGCCGCGGGGTCTCCGGGTGGGGAAACCGTTCGCGGCGGGGTCTTCGGGGTGGGGGCCCAGTCGCGAGGCTATCCGGAGAGCGGGAACCGTCCGCCGGGGTGTGCGCGATGGGGGCCCGCCAACGCTCCTCCGACCCCTCAAGAACCACCCCGCGGACGGCTTCCTGCCACAGCCGGACGCCTCGCCGCGGAGCTCGGTCTC
>NW_012267230.1:10644877-10655050 GCF_000151885.1 Dipodomys ordii
CCCTGGCCGCACCGGGTCGAGCTCCTCAGCCGGACAAAAGGACGCTCCGCGTTCCGGACGCCGGGGGTGAATCTCTCTCTGCCCACGCCCCCCGCAGGCTCTTGGCCAATGGCAGCGCGAGCTGGCGGCCGCGCAGCCAATCAGGAGGCCGCGTGCGGAGAGGGCGGGGAGAGGCGCCAAGTGGAAGCCGACTGCGGGGCGCGCGGCTGCGGCCGGGGAGGATTTCTCCCCCCTCAGGCGCCGCCGCGGGTCGAGCCGCGCGGAACGGCGGCCGGGAGTCGTCCGTCGACCTGCCCGCCGTCCGGGGCTTCGGAGCCGCGAATCAGACGGGCCCAAGGCGTGGCTCGAGAAGCACGCCTGGCTGGCACCCACGGAGCCCGGCGAGCGGTAAGGCCCCGAGTTCGAGCCCCGGGACCGGCACCTGGACACGGAACACCAAGCAGCGGATGGAGACGCCACCCTTCGTGTTCGAGGGGCCCCTGAGAAGTGTCCGACTCGGAGGCGTGGTCCCGGCACCCCGAGTTATCCCTGAGGGGGGCCCCCCCCGTCCCGCACAGAAACTTCGAGAAACGCAGAGCAGGCCCAGCTCGAGGCCTGCCGCTCTCCGAGCGCGGTCGGGGTGGGGTGGGGGGCGCTCTGTCGAGTCCGGGGGTCGGTCGGTAAACGGGGTGCCGCGGCTGGGCGAGCGGAGAAGCACGCGGGGGGAGTCGCCGGCCTCCCGCCGGACCCCGGACCCCGGACCCCGCAGACCCTGGCGGGACGGGGCCTGGCCGCCGGACCCCGCAGACCCTGGCGGGACGGGGCCTGGCCGGCGCTGCGGGGGGGGGGGGGGAGGGGGGGGGGGGGGGGGGGGGGGGGCAGGGGGAGTTAAGCCACGCCTCCCGCTTGTGTTTGGTCTTTTTTTACTGGATCACTGGAGAAGGTCCCCAGCCTCTTCTTGCCTCCACTGGCTTCGAACTAAGATCCTCCAGGGCGTGAGCAGCTAGAATGGCAGGAAAGGACCCCTCGGCCCAGCTTGCTCTGGTTACTTTTTTCAGTGTGCTAATGTCCACGGATGCCTGAATTTGGATCCTCCTCCTCCTCCTCACACTTTTCTGCCGCAGCTCGCATCACAGGTTTCCCACTTGGTTGAAATGGGAGTCTCTTGAATTTTTTTTCCCAGGGCTAGCTGTAAGGTCCGCTCCTGGATGGCGAGCAGACTCCACCCTCCTCCCAGCAAAGTCTCCACCCAGTACCCGCGTTGCCTAGGCAACTGGGACACCTGGAAGAGGTCACATCTGAATTTGATGTGGCCACACCCTTCTCGGCCCAAACCCTAGATAAGGCCTTGCGCAGGCCCAGATGCTCTCTCTCTGCAATTTTCTAGCTCTTTCTCAGCTCTTTCCTTCTCTTTCCCAGCTCCCTTCTCTTTTCTAGCTCTCTCTGCTCTCTCCTCTCTCTCTGTTCTTTTCTAGCTCTTCTCTCCCAGCTCTCTTTCCCAGGCCTCTCCCTAAGGCATGGAGGACCAAGATGGCCTGGTGCCACCCGGAACGATGAATAAACCTACCCCTTACCTGAATACCACTGCGTGGTGCTGTTTTTACTCGGCCACCTCTTTTTAAAAACCTAACACTAGCCTAGAACTCTATTCCTCCTAATCTCAGTTTCCTGCCTACCTTGGATTACAGAGAGGAGCAGTGGTGCCCTCCTATTTCCTTTTCCTTCCCTTCCCCTCCCTTCTCCTCCCCTCCCTTCCCCTCTTTTCCCCTCCCCTCCTTTCCCTCCCCTTCCCTTCCCTCTCCTCCCCTCCCCTCTCCTCCCCTCCCCTCCCTTCCCTTTCCCTCCCTTCCCTTTTTCCTTTTTTCTCTTTTTATTTTTTGCCAGTCTTGGTGCTTGAACTCAGAGCCTGGGCACTGTCCCCTCCTTCCCTTTCTTTTTTGCTTCATTTTGCTCAAGGCTGGCACTCTACCACTTAAGCCACATTGCCACTTTTCCAGCTTTTTCTGTTTATGTGGTATTGATGAATGCCACATTCCTAGCCCCCCTTTGTTATTATTATCATCATCATCATCAAAGTCTATATGTAATCCAGGCTGACCTGGAACTTGAAAATTAGCTCAGGCTGTCTTCAAACTTGAGATGCCTTAGCCTCCCAATTGTTCTCCTAGCTGCACCCAGCTTGGAGAATTATTTTGAGTATAATTTTTTTAGGGGGGAGGGAGGGTGGGCTGTCCTGGGGCTTGAACTCAGGGCCTGGTACTGTCCCAGAGCTTCTTTTGCTCAAGGCTAGTGCTCTACCACTTGAGCTGCAGAACCACTTCTGCCTTTTTCTGTTTATGTGATACTGAGCAATGGAACCCAGAGCTTCATGCATGCTAGGCAAGCACTCTACCACCAAACCACATTCCCAGCCCCCATTTTGAGTATAATTAATAGTTATATACAGGATTGCTTAAGAAAGTGGTGTGGATATTGATAAATTGAAGCCAGATAAGGAATCTGGACTTAATTCAGTCAACAGTGAGTAATTTACCCTTGGGCAGTGTTGTGTGTATTTAGGGTAATGTATTTATAAGTTTACTAATAATTTACTGAGATAGCATTATTGCTCATCAGGTCTATCATGAGCAGTAGTTTTCACTTCTGCATTTGAAGTTGGGCAATCTATATTCAGTCTGGCTGGGTCTCTTATTGGCCACGTTGTCTGTAATAAATTACATCACTTTTCAGTCACAATAATCTTGTTATGCACCCGTGAGTCCTTAACACCTCTGCCAGAAGGATTAGCTGGAAAACACTGATGCAAGGGCAAAAGCTTTATTTTTATGCAGAGGTACAGGAAGGCCATGCGGGTTGGGAAGACGGTCCCTGAAGATTCCAGAGTACAAGCAGTTTCCCTCTTTTCTACCCTCCCTGCCCAGCCTTCCTGGTCATGGGAAGGAAATTCATGTGCTTACATGCTTCTTCCTGTGCTGTAATATCTCAACTTAGTTCCCCATTGAGGAGTGTGCATTTTACTCTTAAGAATAATTTTTATTTTATTTTTTTTGTTGGTCATGGGGCTTGAACTCTGGGCCTTGGCACTGTCCCTCAGCTTTTCAGCTCAAGGCGAGCACTCTACCACTTGAGCTACAGCACAACTTCCTCTTAAGAATAAGACTTACTTTTGAGAAAGCTTTTTTCAGGCATACATCCTGCTTTAAAAGAAGTCCCAAATGTGCCCTAACCTTTGGGTGAACTTCTAAGCATTCTTTTCATGCTTGAGGAGACTAACAACACAGTCTTAACCAGTTTGGGGGTAGGGGCAGATACTTGTTCAAACTCTACCGTATGTCTTAATAGGCTGTTTATTTGCAATTCTATCTCTAAAACTAGGATAAGATCAATAAGTAAATTTCTATTATTTAAGCACTTAACTTCATTCTGGTAACTTATTGTAACTTACACAAAGTCTACCTTTTAACATTTTTATTTTTTGGTGCGAGGTTCATGTGAACTAATCAGGTGCTGTAGCAAGGGTGTGTGTGTGTGAGAAAATGGAAAAGGGCTGGGAAGGTGGCTCAGTGGTAGAGTGCCTTGCATGCATGAGGCCCTGGGTTCGATTCCTCAGCACCACATAAACAAAAAAGCCTGAAGTGGTGCTGTGGCTCAAGTGGTAGAGTGCTCACCTTGAGCTGAAGAACTGAGGGACAACAGCACCCAGACCCAGAGTTCAAGCCCCACGACTGACAAAAGAAAGAAAGAAAATGGAAAAAGGCTGGGCATGGTGGCTCACAACTGTAATCTCTGCTACTGGTAAGCAGAGATTGGGAGGATGGAACATTTAAGGCTAGCCCAGGCAAAAAGTTAATGAAACCCAATTTCAGCCAATAAGCCTACCATCACATCTCTTGGGGAGGCATAATTGAAAAGAACACCCAAGCAAACTCCACTCCTCCCCCAAATCCTACCTGGGAAATTAAAGCAAAAGGGATGGGGAATGGCTCAAGTAGTAGGTAATATACCTGTTTAGTAAGCATGAGGCCATCAGTTCAAACCCCAGAACAGGAAAAGCAAATATCCCCAAGTGAAAAGTAGACACTTTCATGTACATTTCTTGACTTAATAGTATACATTTCAGGGCTGGGAAGATGGCTTAGTGGTAGAGTGCTTCCCTTGCATGCCTGAGGCCCTGGGTTCGATTCCTTAGCACCACATAGCAAAAAGAAAAAAAAGCCGGAGGTGGCGCTGTGGCTCAAGTGGTAGAGCGCTAGCCTTGAGCTGAAGAGCTGAGGGACAGCGCCCAGGCCTAGAGTTCAGGCCCCACTACCGGACCCAAAAAAAAAAAAAAATAGTACACATTTCATGTATAGTAGCTATTGCTATTAAAATTTATAAGGCTAAGCCTATGTGTAATCTTTTGTGTGTGTGTGTGTGTGTTTTGTTTTTTTCTTGGTCGTGGGCCTTGATCTCTTTACCTAGGCGCTGTCCCTCAGCTCTTCAGCTCAAGGCAAGCTCTACCACGTAAACCACAGGGCCACTTCCAGTTTCTGGTGGTTTATTGGAGATAAGAGTCTCATGGACTTTCCTGTCCGTGCTGGCTTTGAACCACAATCCTCAGATTTTAGCCTCCTGAGTAGCTAGGATTACAGGTGTGAGCCAGTGGGCCAAATCTTTTATATCATTTTTTTCTTTGTTACAGTTCTGGGGTTTGCACTTAAGGCCTGCTTCCTGAGCCATACATCCAACCCATTTTGCTTCGTTATTGTTTGAGGAGGGTCTTCTGTTTATGTCTGTATTGGTCTGAATAGCGATCCTCCTATTTACTCTGCCCAAGTAGCTGGATGAAAGACGCCTACGCCAATAAGCCCAGTTTTTGCCCCAGCTGACATTATTGAACTTTGGTCCTCTTAATCTTTGTCTTTTCAATAGTTAGGATTATACATGTACTACTATTTTGTCTGGCTTTTTCTAGCTTTTTGTGTTAGAATATCTTTGTCCAATAACAATAGACAGAATTTGGACTCCCAAGATCCTATAGTATTCTGTCATGATTATTCTAGATTACATGGCCAATTGGACTTTGCAAATGGTTACAAATCAGCTAGCTTTAAAAAGCAGAGATTAGGTTGGATTTTCTAGGTGAATACAATGTAATCGTGAACTTATCATGAGGCTAAGGACGCATCAGATATATCCAATAGAAAACTGATAGGGATTCAAAGCAATAAGACTCAACTTTTGTGGACAGTTGTTTGATGATAGGCACATAGAAATCATGAAAAGGAAGTAAATTGTCATTGAGATCCAAAGATTTTTCTTTGGATCAGTTGTTGGCTGGTGTCTTGAGGTCAGCCATCTGAAAATTGTTAAGCAGAATTCCCAGCCAAGTCTACTCTTTCTGGTGGTATTGAGGCTCGAACTCCAGGCCTTTTGCCTGCTCAGTTGGTATTCTGCCACCTGAGCCACACCCCAGCCAGGCTTTTCTGCTGATTATTTTCTTGGTGGAATCCCACAAACTTTTCTTCTTGGACTAGTTTCAAATTGCTATCCTCTAGATCTCAGCCTCCAACTTGACTAGGATTACTGGTGTGAGCTCCTGGTGACCAGCTGTGTCTACTTCTCATAGAACGGTGAAATAACAAGCAGCGTTTGTTCTTTTTCCAGATAGTGGCAAAAGAACCCAAGTCCTTCTCTTACTAGCCTGGTTTTCCCTCATACTTTAGCCACACCCAAGCCTTTTTGGCTTTTTCAGATAGAGTCTTCATGCTATTGCCATGAGTAGGACTCGGACCTCTTCTACCGCCTTTGCCTTCTACTAGCTAGGATGACAGGCAGCTGGGATTCCTGCCTTATTGATTTGAAATGGAGGTGTTACTGTGGCCTCAACCAACCACCCTTTAGAGTTCCACCATTCAAGGAGTTGAATAGGTGTGCATCACCTTGCCCAGCAGTGTTTATAAGCACTTAATTCTCTGTACCAAAATATCATGAGATTTTTAAGTATCTGGAATGGCTTGTTTTTTATTTCACTACTGGGATCGTGCCAGCGTCTTGTGCAGGGTAGACAAGACTACCTCCCTCATGAGAAGTGATCTAGTTTGTGTTTAAATCTTAATTTCTCAGTGATGGCAGGGAGGGAATGAGCGGGAAAGAGGGAACAGCTTACACTAAGCAAAAGGAAAGAAATGTACGTTATCACTCGATATGGAAGAAATAGCATTGTCAAAGTTCATAGAATTCATAAACATTATAGGCCATGATAATGACAATTTGCCTTGTGAAAGTTAAAATGTGTTTATGACTTTTAAGAATCATTATCTCACAGTACTGTGAAATTTGTGAAAGTTATGTCATTAATGTCAATAAAAATTATTTAAAAATAAAAGCAAAAGAAAATTATAAACCTTAATTTCTCCATTCTTCCATTTCCTCAATGAAACATAACCCTTACAACTATATGAACAATATAAAGTGCCAAATGTTTTTCTTTTCATATAGCCAAGTCTGGCCTCTTACAATCTTCATGTATGAGACTCTTAAGTGGCTTATGAGCATTGTAGGAACAATAATTTATCTTTTAGGCACAAGTACTTACAAGAATGCTTGACCTATAGTGCTTCATAAAACTTTCTTTTTTTGCAACTACTATTAGAAATATAATAAAGAGCACTTTCCCATAATCACTAAATTCGCATTTCTATTCTCTGGTACATAATGGATACTCCTTTTTTAAGTTCATAAAATGAAAATGAACTTGTCCACAAAGCTATTCAGTATACCATTTATTATATACCTTTCTCCACTACATATCAAAACACAACATTTTTTTGAGGGCAAATGAACAGGAATTTGAACTTAGGGCTTCAAGTAAGCTGGGTTTGCTTGCTTGACTTGCATGCTCCTTTGAGCCGTGCATGCCTTCAGTCCAGAATTGAATTTTAGAGCAGGACAAAGTACAACATAATCACTAATGAGTTCACTATGACAGGACAAATATCAGCATAAATGTGCTTTTCAAAGTAGTTATTATGGTTAAATTTCGTGTTAAGTTGGCAGGACTGTTACCCATGTTGTTGAATGTGAGTATGGATACTTTGATGAAGCTGAGTACTGTGGATGTTGGCAAGTAATTTTAAAGTTATCCTCAGTAATGCAGGTCAGTCTCAGCATTAAGGACAAGTTTTCCCAGGGTAAAAGGAGTTCTGCTTCCAAATTGTAACATATTTTCCCTAACATTCTATCCTGATACTGTGCCCAACAGATCTCATTTTTTGTTATTGGTTACAGTCAGGATCTTTATAACCTAGTTGACCTCAAATTTGCAATTTCTCCTGCTCTAGCAGTGGTTATCGATGTTATCATCCAGGCCTCCCCAATGCTGGTAATATGGCCTAACCCTATCTTTAGATAAACACAGGCCCATCAGGACATTTAATTTGGATTTACTACCTTACCATACTGAATTCAGAAATATAGTAAATAATGGTTCACATTAACTGTTTTGTTTTTAGCAGATGGTACTAAGTTACTAGAATTGTTATAAAATGCCTGATGGATTTTTATCTAAACAAAAAAATTATAGCCTAAAAAAATTGCCTTTGGAGGGCTTCATCTGTGGTATGCAGACTTAAGACTTGCTCACCTCATGTGATCAGTTAAGTATTTTATTGGAACAGTCATGCTTATTCATGCATTATTATCTGCAGCTGCTTTTGTGTTATAATGACAGAGCTGAATAGTTGTAGTGGGGACCATCGATGAAGAAGCCAGCCCACCCCTGAAGATCATGCTGGCTCATGCTTCCACTGGCAATAACTAGGAAAACAAATTACAAAGACCACAAAGGTATTACAAAGCTGGCAAAGCCATGAAAGTTTATTTACAGGAAAGGGGAAAAAATCCAGAAGCATATCAGATAGTTAAGAGCTTTCACTTTCTATCATTTGTTCTGTCATTTGTTCAGTGGTTGGGATGTGCTGGTGCACACCTGTATGCACAACTAGGTTAGGTGGATGCAGTCAGGATTCTATCTCAAAAAGCCATCTCTCAAAAACAAAATATAAACAAAAGGGCTAGGGCATGACTCAAATGGTATAGAGTATTTGCTTAGAATGTCAAAGGCCCTAAATTAAACCCTCAATACCACACACACAAAAAACAAAGAAAAAAAAAAGATTTGAAAGGTCTTGAAGGATCCAAGAGCAATCACCTAATATTTCAGATTTGATTTTTGTCCGTCATGGAGCTTCGAACTCTGGGCCTGGGTGCTGTCCCTCAGCTCTTCAGCACAAGGTGAGCACTCTACTGCTTGAGCCACAGCGCCATTTCCGGTTTTCTGGTGGTTAATTTGAATTAAGAGTCTCATAGACTTTCCTGCCCAGGCTGATCTTGAACTTCAATCCTCAGATCTCAGCATCCTGAGTAACGAGGATTACAGGCATGAACTACTGGCACCCGGCTAGAATTTTTTTGTTGGTGGTGGTGGTGATCATAGGGCTTCAACTCAGGGCCTGGGCTATATCCTTGAGCTCTTTTGCTCAAGTACCACTTTTAGCTATAGCACCAATTCTGAGAAAACACCCATTATTAGCAGTTATGTTAAAGTGTAGTGACAAAATTATGGAGTCTTGGATGGTCTCAAAGTGACAAATTTCTTCTTAAAACATCTGTTAGCTATGTGTAAGTAGTTCACAACACACCTGTAACCTTAGAACTCAGTAGGCTGAAATCGAAGGATTGTGAGTTTGAGGTCAGCCTGGGCTTCATAACAAGACCTGACTCCCAAAAATTACTTTGTTAAGGGATGAGGATATTCCTCAGTGATAGATCACTTGCCTGGATGTACAATTCCATGGGTTAAATCCAAAGCACCACAAAATAAACAGCAATAGCAGCAACAACCAAAACAATTTTGTTTTATTTTTGCATACAACCAAATTTTTTTCTTTCAAACAAAACTTTCTCCGTATTTATTAATCAATCTGGTAGCATGGCACAGAAACAGAGAAATCATATTCCCAACAAAACATGTTCAACTATCAAGAGAGTGATGACATTTTCCTCTTGATATGGCAAGATATGTGTGCCATCTCTCCTGCAATTCCTTACAGACCAAGCTTGGTTCGTCTCCAGTGTCTCCTCTTGGAGTTGTATCTGATTTTATTACCAGTCTTCATCTGAATCCACTGTGGAATAGGACGATTTTGCTTTTGCTTCTTGGCCAGGAAACACTTGATCTTGAAAGTCTTGTGAGAAGACATGCTGATGAATGAATTCAAGAGGAGAATGTCAAAAATTTATCTAGTCAAAAAATGAAAACAAGATAGAGGTGATCAACAGCAAACAGTGAAGTGAATCAGGGCAACAAATGAAGCAGAAACTGGGGTTAAAGGTAATTAGGTTAAAAATGACTATAATTGATATGGTCAAAGGAGTCAAGGGTAAAAGGCAACAAGAATGTTTTCTAAAAACCAGAAAGTATCACCAAAGGATTTTAATACATTTAAAAAAAAACTTCCAACTACAGTTCTGGGTGTAGCCTGGTGGTAGATGGTATGCTTACTAGCATGCTTAAACCTTTTTCAGTAGACAGGCACACAAGGCAACTATACCTTAAACAAAAATAAATACTATGAACTGGGCACAGCGATACGTGATCTCAGTCCTAGCAAGTTGGGAGGTTGAGCCAGAGGATTAATTATCTGACAAATTTATGGCCATCTAAAGAAACATGGAAAGGCCTTGTCTCAACAAAACAAAACAAACAAACAAAAAAACAAGTCACAAGCCAGATACTAGTGGCTTATGCTTATCATACTAGCTACTCAGGAGGCTGAGCTCTGACGATGGTTTCAAAGCCAGGCCTAGCAGGAAAGTCTGTGAGACTCTTTCTTCCATTAACTACCAAAAAGACACAGTAGAGAGCTGTGCTGCAAATGGTAGGGCACATGCCCTGAGCAAAAAAGCTAAGGGACAGCACCACTAAGGCCTTGAGTTTAAGCTCCAATACCACCTCCCATATAAAAGAACATTGTTTAAGAAATATTAAGCTAGCCGGGCGCTGGTGGCTTACGCCTGTAATCCTAGCTACTCAGGAGGCTGAGATCTGAGGATCAAGGTTCAAAGCCAGCCTGGGCAGGAGAGACCATGAGACTCCTATCTCCAATAAACCACCAGAAAACCGGAAGTGGCGCTGTAGCTCAAGTGGTAGAG
>NW_012267230.1:10655371-10730883 GCF_000151885.1 Dipodomys ordii
TATCTCCAATAAACCGCCAAAAGCTGGAAGTGGTGCTGTGGCTCAAAGTGGTAGTGCACTAGCCTTGAGCTGAAGAGCTGAGGGACAGCGCCCAGGCCCAGAGTTCAAGCCCCACGGCCGACAAAAAAAAAAAAGAAATATTAAGCTAGACCAAAAAACAAAACTAATTTTGGCTATGTAATTTGAATGATTTAGAGAAGCAACTATATCCGCGATAAGTGTTTCTCTCCCAACTAAAATAGATTCGTTATCAAAAAATAATTAATGGTGTTCTTGGCAACTAAACTTTAAGGAGATAACTGAAAACAGGTGAATGGAGCTGCATATTTATCTGTATCACAAAAGCATTTTCACTCATATGCTGAGCTCAAGATCCACTTCACCTTTCGAAAGGATTTCTGAAAAAGCCAGGAAATGGTGACAAATGTAAATAGACTACTCCAATGTTCCACTTAAATTAACCGGGAACATCCCACATTCAAAAGGAAGAAAATTAACTTTCATCTTTATTTTTGGCAGAACTGGGACTTGAACTCAGGGCTTCACTTGCTATTACTTGAGCCATTCTTTCAGCTCTTAAACTTCATTTCATAATGAAGGAGTATCCTAGTGTTTATGGACTTATTTTGAAGCCGCTGCAAGTTCATTAATTGTTTTTTTTTTTTTTTTTGCCAGTCCTGGGGCATGAACTCAGGGCCTGAGCACTGTCCCTAAGCTGCTTTTTTTTTTTTTGGGTCCGGTTGTGGGGCCTGAACTCTGGGCCTGGGCGCTGTCCCTCAGCTCTTCAGCTCAAGGCTAGTGCTCTACCACTAGTGTCCCTGAGCTTCTTTTGCTTAAGGCTAGCATGCTCCCAATTGAACCACAGCGCCACTATCTCCAGAACGGTGGAACTGGAGGGGGGAAAAAAAAGGCAGGGTGTGCTGTAATTCCAGCCCAGCACGCTGGAGGCTGAGGCAGGAGGATCTCAATCTAGAGGCTGGACTACACAGGCTAACTCGTTGCGAACTTAAGAAAACAAAAGCCATCAGTATTAGTGTTCTTTCATTCTCGTTTCTGGTTGTGCAGTCTTTTCCGCTTCTCCATCCACACCGTAAGACAACCACCCAGAATCTTCCGTGTGTCGTCCTCTGTCTCAAAGACCCAGGTCGATTAGAAAAAGTTCTTTGTCCTGGGTAGGTTCTGGGGAATGGGAAGTAGAGAAGGATCCTGAACTGCGACTGTCCACCCTTTACAGACTACAGGGGTTAATGAGCCAGGCAGGGTGGGAACAGCCCGGAGGAAGGGGGAAAGCGGGCCGAGGCTCCGAGGCGAGGGGTGGAAGGAAGGGGAAGGGAAGAGGAGGAAGGAAGCAGGGGAGGGGCGGGGGGGAGGGAGGAGAGCAACACGGAATAAAAACGGGTTTAATCAACTCTACCTGAAGACTACCAGAAAAGCCAGGTGCCAGTCGCTAAGCGCGGGAGGGCGGGCGTACTGCGAGCGTGGCTCCTTGGCTGGGCGCCGGGCCCGGGCGGGGCGCTCCCACCCGGGGCAGCTCCCACCCGGCCGCGGGCCTGGCCGGAGGAGGAACGGTCAGGAGCCAGGCCTTGCCCCCCCCCCCACCAGCCGCGAGCTGAGGCTGGCCGCGGCCCACACCCCACCACCACGGCCCCCGGAGTCCAGGTCCCACTCACCTGGACCACGGGCGAGCCGGTCCCGCCAAGCAGAGAGACGCAGCGAGGGCAATGGCGGCCACGGGAAGCGCCGTTGGGCCACGCAGCCGCCACAGCAGCGCCAGTACCCGGAAGAGAGCTGCCCACGTGAGCGCGCGTGCGCACAGCACGTGGCCACCGCCGGAAGTCCAGTCAGCTGTGAAGAAAGCCGAGCAACTAGGCGGACCCAGGGAAGCGCTCCCCGCCCAGACGCCACGATTGGCCCTGGAGGTAAAGCTTGGTTTTCAGTTGGTGAGCCCGCAATCAACCAGCAAGAAAGGAAGGCGTGGCCCAGCAGGGAAAGCCTCAGGTTAGCAAGCATGCGCAATGCCTGGGGTTCAGACCCCAGCATGGACCAATCAAGCAACCTGTGGTGGACGGTCACAGCTCAGTGGTAGAACACGTGCCTGCCCTGCCAGAAGACGTGGGTTCTATCCCCAGGGTCTAAATAAATAAGAATGAGGGGTTAAAATCGAGAACAGAGTCCGCCAGTGACGGGGTGGGGAAGGGGGTTAGGATGCCTGAGGGGTTGGACTCAGGGCCCTGGCACTGATTCTTAGCTTCTTCCGCTCAGGGTTAGTGCTCTACCATTGGAGCTACAGCTCTGCTTTCAGGCTTTTGGGTGGTTAATTGGACACCAGAGTCTTCTGGACTTTCCTGCTTGGGCTGGTTTGAAAATTCAATCATCAACAGTCAGCCTCCTGATCAGCTAGCTAGGCTTACAAGCACCAGCCACCTGCACCTGGCTCCATGGCTTTATGCCTCATTGTATTTATAGTGCTGTCTTGGAAATAACTAGTATTTAAAAAAAAAAATAAGTTCTCTAGTACATGGTGTCTGTTAAAAGTAGAGGTAGTGATACAACATCTTATAAAGTTGTGTTAAAATTCACAAGCAGTGTTGTTTAGTTGGGTGTGGTCAGGCCATACTTCCTCCAACCACCAAAGGTGCACATTGTGTTTGTGTAGTTGTTCTGAAAGAGGAAACACAAACAGGAAAAGCTCTATGCCAGTGTGGTGATTCCTAGGGAAGAAAATCTCCCATCCCATGTATATATAATATATTTACTAGGGCAAACAGAGGACAAACAGTCCCTCCTTCACAACATCAAGTCTTTTCTAGGTGTTAAAAAAATGGCTTATGTATGACAAAAGTATAGATTTTAAACTACTATGATTTGTATATTTTGTGGTAAAATTTCTAAGAAAAGTTGTTTTCTGACATTTTGAGCAATATAGGACAGAACATTGTTTTGCTTTATTTTTGTTTTTTTGGTGCTGTATATGAGGTCTGCTTAGCCAGGATACCTCCATCTTGAGGCTCCTGCCCAAGATTTTGCTAAACATCAGCTCAAAACAGAAAAATACCTTTCTCTTCTCACTTAATATCTGGCCCGATCCCTTGCACCCCAATTGGCCACAGGTGACATTCTGTGCCCAAGGGACTGCAGGCTACATCTTTAGTTACCCCTATAGCAACCCTGAACCTGTACAAATGTCTCCTCACCTCTAGGCACATGTGAACAGCTAGCCCCCCTCCCTCTATCATGACCTGTGTGCCTGCCTCTATAAAACCTTAGTCTGTAAGCAGCTGTGGGCTCTAGGTCTTTGCTGGAGGCCCCCTGCTGGAAGCCCCTCCATAGGCTTTCTCCTTAATAAATCTGTGCCGGTTCTGGTGTGGAACCATCTTCTTGCCTATTTTCTGCACTTTTTGGGTTCTAACTAACTGGAATCCAAGGCCCCATGCATGTTAGGCAAACACTACCATTGAGCTAGAGCCCTAACCTATTACATACCATATTAAAAAAAAAAAATTGGCAGAAAGGGCGGGCAGGTAGCTCAATGGTAGAGTGCTTGCCTTGCATGCATGAGGCCCTGGGTTTGAGTACTCAGCACCACATAAGCAGAAAAAGTTGGAAGTGGCACTGTGGTTCAAGTGGTAGAGTGCTAGCCTTGAGCTGAAGAGCTGAGGGACAGCGCCCAGGCCCAGAGTCTAGGCCCCACAACCGACCCCTCCCCCCCCAAAAAGCAAACAACAACAACAAACTGGAGGAAAGGAGCTTGAATGTAACAAAATAATAAGTTGGGAATGCTGATTAGCCTGATGATAGCAGTACAAGCAGTATACATGTATTGACAATATACTACATAAAAAATAAAAAGGAAGCTAAAAAAAGCACTTTTAAAAATGCTTGCTCAGTTGGGTGCCAGTGGCTCCTGCCTTTAATCCTAGCTAATCAGGAGGCTGATATCAGAGGATTGCAGTTCAAAGCCAGTCTGGGCAGAAAAGTCCATGAAACTCTTATCTCCAATAAACCGCCAAAAGCTGGAAGTGGTGCTGTAGCTCAAATAGTAGAGCACTAGCCTAGAGCTGAAGAGCTGAGGGACAGCACCCAGGCCCAGAGGTCAAGCCCTACCCCGACCAAAAAAAAAAAAAAAGGTTAATAATCAAAATACATTTTGTGTTAAGTTCATAGGAAAGATTCTGTTCTAAAAATCAGCTTGAAGTGAAATTTTCAAAATCCCTTTTAAGTATTACAGAGGCTGGTAATCGGCTAGGAGGTTGACAAAAGGGAGAAAAGTAAAATTTGAATGCCCGAATGTTTCCATTTAGAAGACACATAAGATTATAAACCTTTGTCTGTGCCATTTATTCAATGTTGCTGTATGTATCAATGGACAAGCTTAAATCCTTATTTGAAACACCAAGTTTTGTTTGCCATTTAGAAGTGCATACCAGATTAGAGACTGTAAAATAGCACTCTTTTAAATACAGTCCTTTGTTCACTCCTAGGCATGATCGTGTTTTGGTAGTAGATTTGTTCAGTCTTAGGGCTGAACAAGTATTTGTATGTTCACTGGGTGGATAGGGGCAGGTAAAGAATTGCAGAGGGAAGAGTTCCATAGGGTTGGGTGACTCTGGATTTTTCCCTCAGGTTACTGGGCATTGGAGAACAAACATGTCCTAATGTCCTAGGTAGGTTAGAATTAAAGGCAATAAAGGTAATCATTTGAAATGTGTGGGAGTTTTGGTTTGTTTAGTTTATAGGGAAGGCTGTCTTCAGAGAGCAAGTACTTTCACTTATTACATGGATTTCTAGTAACTAACCAATTTGTAAATTTCTCGTTGGGAAAAGAAGGCAGGAACGTCTGTGAGACTCTTTATCTCCAATTAACGACCAAAAAGGCCAGAAGTGAGCTTTGGCTCCAATATTAGCATTGAGAACAAAAACAAAACAAAACAAAACCAGACAGCATCTAGGCCCTGAATTTAAATCCTAGGACAAGCACAACAAATAAAAACAAGTTCTCTAGTTTCACCACAGTTCATCTCTTTAATACGCATATTGAGATAAGTGGCCAGACCTGACATACTGGAACCTCTGGAGTTGGAGAGTTACAACTTCAAAAGTTACACCAGAGGGCATGTCATTATTCACTGTCATTCTGCTGGAGACCATTTGTTGTTGGTTGACATTTTAAACTATGTTTTCCTTTAAGGTCCAGTGCATACTTTAATAGGGCTGTTTATAGTTCTCTGTGGGGTCTCTGTGGGGTCAGAGCACTCTGTTCAGGAATGATCATAAAAGTTGGTGGAAATACATTTGGACATTTTTAACATCTTACCTGCTCCCCATATTTTGTCATTGTTTATTTCAGAAGAACGAGTCCTCCAGGTTTTCCAGGCTGTAGAACATGCAGAAAAGTGATAGTATTTTTCATACACATCAAGATAAAAGGGAAAAATTAAATAACGCCTCCAAGTGCTCAGTTGAAACAAACCTGTCATAAAAAAAATCAACAAACTGGGCTCCAGTGACTCATGTAATCTTAGCTACTCAGGAGGTGGAGATCTGAGGATCAAGGTTTGAAGCCAGCCCAGGTAGGAAAGTCTTACCAGACTCTTATCTCCAAATAAACAACAAAGAGACCGAAGTGGAGGTGGCTCAGAAGATGGAGGGGAGGAGGGTGGGAATTGAAAAAAGCCCAGGAACTAGGCCCTAAATTCAAGTCCCAAGAATGTCACAAAAAAAAAAGGAAAGAAAGAAATTAACAAGAGAAAAACAATTTATTACATAGATGACACATATTCCTGGAAAATACCTGGATAATACATAGTTTTCAAAAGAGATAGCTTTGGATGACAGTTTATTTAGAGTTCATTTTAGAGAAGGTATAAGGCAAAGGAAAAAGGGCATTTTTGTTTCTAGAGAGTAACTTAGGGAAAGGTTTGTTAGTAAAAGTATATGTAAGTCCTGCCTCCATCCTTCCATCCACTTCTCAGAAATAAGTGTCTCCTTGAAGTTGCCCGCTCTGTCTCTTAAGGACTCTTAGCTGTCCATCTGTCTGTCTTTGGTAGATTAAATACACTTCTCTCAGTGCCCCCCCCATTCACAATTCTCCCCCTCCCTACTTCCTGAGTGGAGAGAAGCCTCTTATCCTTAGGGTGGAGTGGTGGTGAGAATGGTAAGGATCCACTGAGTGTAAACTGCTAAGTACGTGGTTGACAATACCAGAGATAACATAGCTTTCCTGGGGCCAGGGTTAAGGGAGGTGATACAGTGAAGAGTTGGTTGGGACTGTAGAATATGTAATCTGGAGTGTCGTGGAGGTGTTGATCTGGTATGTGTAGAGTTACTCTGGGAGAGCTTTGGATCCTTGGGTTTGTATAAAAATGCAGATTTAAGCCAGGCAGGGGTAGCTCACACCTGTAATCCTAGCTACTCAGGAGGCTGAGATTTTAGGATTACAGTTTGAAGCCAACCCAGGCAGAAAAGTCCAGGAAACTTTCTAAGCATCCTTCCACTCTTGAGTTTCTGTGTTCAACTCTGTGTTGTCCAGTTTTAACAAGACCATACTAAACTACTTTGACTAGAATCCCTCACATTGACCACTCTTGTTGTCTGTGATAATGTGAAATTACAATCATATGCCTTCTAATGATAATTCATTCACTAAGACTCATTAGGGATCCAAGATGGTTCTTTGAAGGGAAGGACCTTACCCCCTAGGTTCTTGACTTCATTGAGGAAAATAATTTCTGGATGAGTCACAGATTGACAAAATTTTTAGTGCCCAAAGCTAGCACAGGACAGAATATACTCAAAGTAGAGAAATACTGTCCTTAAGAACATATATGCATTCCATAGCAGGTGTAGAAGTCTTATCTCTCTATTGGTCTCTAACTTGCATGAGTTTCTCCATTCCAACCATCCCTCTGTGTGTGTGTGTGTGTGTGTGTGTGTGTGTGTGTGTGTATGTTAGCCTGGAGCTTGAACTCATATATGTGAACCACTGGCAGTTGGCTTGAACTGGGGTTTTAGTCATTTGCTGTGACAACCTTCCTGGATTGTGTCTTATGTTCTTGAAGCCATTAAGTCTGAGAATCCCAGAAACAGTCTTCTAATTGACGTAATTGACACATGAGGTCTTGCCATATGCTTCTTCCTTGGAGATGTTTTCCTAGTGCTCAGGAACCATTGATCTTCTATTTTAAGCTTTTAAGAGTCAAAGGAAAAAAAAAACACAAAGCAGTGAAGGTAGTGTGTATAAAATATCTCTGTAATTGTTCCGGGAAACAGGAAATACCCCTAACTATTTTTAGTAAGCAACTGTGTATGTGGAAGTCTCTGTTTTGTTATCAAAATATCCTTTCCTTTTCCATGTCCCCTGTTCTAACCGGTCTCAACTCTGTTTACACAGTGGTATCTGACTATGACGACTGAAGAATTCTTCCTGTCTAAAGATGACAGAGCCATCGCATTGCCATCGCATGCTGACTGCATGCTGAGCACGTGCTGTCATGTACACTGAATGCATGCTGTCATGCATGCTGAACTATTACAAGATAGTGGTGATGATACTTGAAAGAAACCAACTGCACTTCCAGTCATTTGAAAGTTCAGGGTGCGCAACCATGACACCTGAGTATAAATAATTATGTCTCTGGTTTCTTTTCATTATTTTGCTGCATACAATATGTCATGTTACCAGCTACATACATCTCATGTTTTTTTTTTTTTCCCCTCAGTGCTAAAGATCAAGCCAAGGGCTTAGCTATGTTAAGCAAGTGTTCTTTTTTTTGTGGGGGGTTGGGGTGGGGTAGGGGGGGTCCGGTCGTGGGGCTTGAACTCTGGGCCTGGGCGCTGTCCCTCAGCTCTTCAGCTCAAGGCTAGCGCTCTACCACTTGAGCCACAGAGCCACTTCCAGCTTTTTTCTTTTTTCTTATGTGGTGCTGAGGAATCAAACTCAGGGCCTCAGGCATGCAAGGCAAGCGCTCTACCACTGAGCCACCTTCCCAGCCCATCATTCTTTTTTTAAAATATAATTTCATTGTTATTGTTAAGGTATTCTTGGGAGTTATCATTTCTTAATCTCATGTTTGTTTAGCATGACCTTAGGAGCCATATGCTATATTATATGCACAGTTACACACACAATACACACACATATTCTATATCACACATACATAAACACACACTCCAAGAGTCTAGATGTGTAGTGGACTATACCATCTAGGTTTGTGTAGGTATACTTTTTGATATTCACATATTAATGAAACTGCCTATTGACAGACACATATCACATATCATCAGCTGCTAAATGAGGAAGGCTCCATTGGGGATTCCTGCACTTGCAGAGGAGAAAGATGCGGTACCTTAAACATAGTTAATACCTTCAAAGTTGTCCTTTCTACTTTTAAAAACCAGAGTCAGCCGGGCGCTGGTGGCTCACACCTGTAATCCTAGCTACTCAGGAGGCTGAGATCTGAGGATCATGGTTCAAAGCCAGCCCGGGCAGGAAAGACCATGAGACTCCTATCTCCAATAAACCACCAGAAAACCGGAAGTGGCGCTGTAGCTCAAGTGGTAGAGCGCTTGCCTTGAGCTGAAGAGCTGAGGGACAGCGCCCAGGCCCAGAGTTCAAGCCCCACGACCGACAAAAAAAAAAAAAAAAAAAAAAACAGAGTCTTGGAGGAGGTAACAATGCTAGATAGGAAATGTACTCATAACCTTACTCATGTAACTGTAAACCCTGTGTACAGTATTTTTACAATAAAAAACATATATATATAGAGAGAGAGAGAGGGAGCGAGAGAGTGTGTGTGTCTTGGCTCGTGCCTGTAATCTTATCTACTCAGGTGGCTGAGATCTGAGGATTGCAGTTTGAAGCCAGCTGGTGAGACTCTTATCTCCAATTAACTACCAGAAAACTGGTAATGGTACTGTGGCTCAAAGTGGTAGATTGTTAGCCTTGAGCACAAAGAGGCTTAGGGACAGTGTCTAGGCCCTGAATTTAAGCCCCACAACCTACCAAAAGATAAAAATAAAATAAAAATAAAAACTAGAATACTAGGTCAATGACTAACTCTAAAGGTTCTAACATGACAGGTCTTTTTGTTTTTTTTTTTTTCTCCAAAGAAAGAAAGCAAAAGAAGTGGTTTAAGGGCTGGGAAGGTGGCTCAGTGGTTAAAGTGCTTGCCTTGCATGCCTGAGGCCCTGGGTTCGATTCCTCAGCACCACATAAGCAGAAAAAAAAAAGCCAGAAGTGGCACTGTGGCTCAAGTGGTAGAGCACTAGCCTTGAGCTGAAGAGCTGAGGGCAGTGCCCGGGCCCAGAGTTCAGGCCCCACAACTGACTAAATAAATAAATAAATGGCTGTTTTGGGAAGATGAGTACCAAGTATTTGAGCCTACCTTCCTGGCACTGACAGAGCTTTCTGTTTAAATAGAAGAATCGGGGTAAGGGTGGAGGTGTGCAGAAGCTGATTTGTTCAAACCACCCAGTCTTAGGTCCTGGTGGCCATTATCTCAGTCCTGCTTCTTGGAGGTGACAGCAGAAGTCCTTGTCACCCAAGGGGACAATCAGATTCATGAGAGATATAAGCCCCCTGCTTGCAGGATTATCTCCTCCCTGCAGGAGTGATATGCCTGAATAGGCCTACTGTTTATGGAATCCAAGGTGACTTGTAGGTTTGGGACAATGAGTCTTCTGGTTGCCATTTTTTCAGGAACATTCCATTCCTGAAAACACAGAGTGAAACACTGAAGTATTTTACTATACTTCAGATACCCTGTCTCTGTGCTTCCAGTCTTGAAGAGGAACCAGAAAGGTTGGGTGCACTAGTTTTAAGACACACACTCTTTAAATGATTTAACATGCCTGTATGCAGAGTTAAGCAACATCTTTTCCAAAGCAAAGGACACAATTAGAAAATGACGTTAGAGAGGCCAGGCTTTCTTCCTGCTTGTAGTTACCCTTTGGGCCCAAGTGAAGAAGCTGCAGTTCTTCAGCAAAAGCAGTTTCTGAGAATCTGTTACATAGTTTTGGCTAAACCTTTTGGAGGAACTTAGGAGGAATCAGCCAAGGTCACTAAGTTGCTCTGACTTCTTCTTTTAGATAACCTTGAATAAACTTAGTTCATTATAATGCAGAAGAACATACCAAGAAGTTTTTGTGTTCTCCATCTTTCCTTTTGTTCTTGGTGCTATGGATCAGACACACACATATCAGATGTGCTAGGCAAATGCTTTACAACTGAACTACATTTCTAGCCACACACTTTTTCTTTTGAACACATGCTCTCTGACTTCACACTGAGCATGTGTAGAAATGTGCCCTCCCATACTTGTGCTTTTCTGTATGAATATCTCTATAGGATAAGCATTCTGAAGAAAATGTCTGTGCTGCCTTTGTTCCGGGAGAGCTTTATTTTGCAAATAAATCCAGTGCTCTCTTTACTTTCAATGAGTAATAGTTCCCTTATCTTCTATTCATGCTCATTGCATTTACACTCACCAAGAAGAGAACCCATTGCTTTCCGTTCCAGTATCTCAGTGTTTTTCCTGTATTTAAATGGCTGCTTGGTGGAATAGGAGAAGCTGAGTTGGTTATTCTCATGTTCTCTGAAGGTCTGATTGTGTTCTTCATCTGCATCATTCACTGCATGGTGTCAGATTCTCTGGACTTCATTAATCAAGAATGCAGTTAGAAGCCAGTGTCTCATGCCTGTAATCCTCGCTGCTCAGGAGGCTGAGATCTGAGGATTGCAATTCAAAGCCAGCTTGGGAAGGAAAGTCTGTGAGACTCTCATTGAAGTAAGGTGGCTGAACCTAAATAATTTCTTGCAGACATCCTAGTGCCTAGGGAAGAGATGGGGGACTGTCCACCCAGCTCCAAGGCCTAGAGGGGAGACAAGCCATCCTTTGAGGTGCAGATGCCTGGCTCAATGGGGTGAGCTAGGAGGGCTCTGTGGCTCAAGTGGTAGAGCACTAGCCTTGAGTACCAAGAGGCCCAGGCCCTAAGTAAAAGCCCAGGACCAGCAAAAAAAGAAAAAAGAATGCAGTTACGTTGGTTATGGTGTCAATAGGCTTTGTTCCCCATGGTTTCTGAAGGGCTTTGGGCCCATACTTCCCAAGGACAAGGATTCAGCTTATTCAACATATCCATGTAACCCTGAATCATGTATGCATGTGCTACCTTAGGTAATCCTGCAAGTAACCTAGAGGCTGGGTGCACATGCTCTGCCTTGTGTGGCACATACTTGACATCTGTGTTCTAAAGACCCTATTAAAGTATTTAAACTAATAGAGAGTACTGTACTCATTTGCAGTAGTGTGGAGGTTTGTACATAGTTATGTCTCTTAGCTACAATCTCTGGAATCATGCTGTTACTTTTCATTTTTTAGAACTTGTATAAAAAGGGGCATTTTCAAATGCCTAATGCCATTTTTGTCTAGACGGTGTATAAACAGCCATCACTGAAGGACAGAAGAAAAAGCAATGGGGGTATTACCACTGTGAACAATGAGCTGTTCACAAGGAGGATGGGGGCGGTGTGGGGGGGGGAGGGTGGGTTGCTGCTGGTAGGCAGAATGAAGCTGGCATAGCTGTGGTCTGTAAGCCTCTGCTGAAATGGGCCAGCCCTCTGTGATGTGTGCTTGCATGTTCATCTACCCAAGGTGGATGAGTCTGGATTCTAGGAGAGAACCAGCACCACAAGTGGTTCTAAGGATGGCAAAGGGAAGAACTGGTGTTCTAGCTGCATGCAAACTAAGCCAGTCATTTGAGAGGGGCTGAAGCATGCTAGTGAAGGATATGTTTTTCTCTACTGCCTCATGGAAAACATCTTATTGGAAATATTCAAATAATTACTTCAGACAAAAACTGAAAATAGCTGCAGTATGGGAACATTCAAAAAGTTATAGATACAAATATCTTCAAGCCAACTTCATGGAGATTTTCTCTGAAGATTAAGAATTTGATTATGGCAATTTGTTGTCTAGTTTCCTAGTTTCTTTTTTGTTGTTGTTTTTTGTTTTTATATGTCATGGGGCTTTAACTCAGGGCCTAGGCCCTGTCCCTGAACTTTTATGCTCAAGGCTAGTACTCTACCACTTTGAACCATAGCACCACTTCCTGTTTTATGATGCTTAATTGAAGATTAGAGTCTCAGACTTTTCTGCTTTGAACCATAATCCTCACGTGACAGCCTCCTGAGTAGCTAGGCTTACAAGCATGAGCCACTAGTGCCTGGCTCCTAATTCGTTGTGGTCTAAAAGAAACTTCAGGGGCTGGGAAGGTGGTTCAGTGGTAGAGCGCTTGCCTTGCCTGCATGAAGCCCTGGGTTCAATTCCTCAGCACCACATAAGCAGAAAAAGCCAGAAGTGGTGCTGTGGCTCAAGTGGTCGAGCGCTAGCCTTGAGCTGAAGAGCTGAGGGACAGTGCCCAGGCCCAGAGTTTAGGCCCATGATGACCAAAAAAAGAAAGAAAGAAAGAAAGAAACTTCAACATGCAGTGCTAGTGTCTCACTCCTGTAATTCTAGCTACGTAGGAGGCTGAGATATGAGGATCTCTGTTCAAAACTAGCCTGAGCAGAAGAGTCCGTGATACTTCCACGTCCTCTTTGTATTGTCCGGCTTTCATAAGAATGTTGCTAAATCAGGTTAGCCAGAATCCCTTGCTCTGATACAGGATGGCATTCCTCATTTCCCACTGTTTTTTCCTAAGCTAGCTGATTCCCCTGCCCAGCCTGCCTCAGGAGTCCTGTGGGGTTGGTCTAGTGAGAACTCCTTTCTCCCTGGTGTCTCCTTCCACTCATCCCTACCCTTCTTCTTGGCTATGTATCCCAATTTGTCCATAAGCCGATTTCTACTTTGAGACTCCTTTGCTCTATTGCAATAGTTCCTAAGACTAATCTGACTTTGCCACTTTACTGTCTGGCTCGGGTTTTCTTTGACAGAGTTAAATGAGCTAATTTATGAAAAGCACTTAGAATAGTACTGGCACACAGTAAACTCTAATACAGAAGAGTTTTGCTTCAGTTTCCCAAGTAATGGGAGCAAAGATACATCCTTGTCTGTGGGTCTAATAAGCAGCTGCAGATGTAACTTACGTCTTCCGGTCCCTGCCCCTCAAAATTATTCTTTGTCGGTCATTCAGACCTGCCCTATCACCTTTCCCAGTTCAAGGTCTTTGTTTTCCATCCTGACACAGGCTGTGCACATTTACTTCTGCTCTGTAAACAATTTCTCTTTCCCAAAGACACGTGATGGTTTTTAGCTCCCTGTTTCTCTTTCAAGGCCCTTTATCTGTTCCACTCCCTTCTCCCCAAGGCCAACCACATTTGTATCCTCATACATGTGCTTGTTATCGGTTCCCTGGGCAGAGCAGCTGGCCTCTCAATAAAATAGCTCAATTCTCAAGTAGCTTTCAGGAAAGAGAGAGAGTGACAGAAGTGGGGTTCTGAAGAAGATTGAGGCTGAAGAGTCTCCTATTGAGGCTTTGAAGTGTGGAGTTACTGGGAAGCCAAAGGCTTTAATCGTGGCTGATTGGGTCACAGATTTTTCTTTAATCCCAAAGCTGTCCATTATCTCCCGCTATATACATGCATCTGTAGCTATAGGTACATTTGCACAGAGAAATTAGAATGAACAGAAATTGAGCCTTCTGACCATGGTCAGAACCCAGTTCCAGAGATTCTCCTATAATGAGACAAAAACCTTGGCCTCAGCACAGGAATTCATTAGTGACCATTTCAAATGCAGTCTGTAGAAAGATACTCCAAACCCTGCACCATCTAGGCTGGGGATATAGTTCAGTGGTAGAGCATTAAGCTTAGCATGCACAAAACCTTGGGTTCAATCCCCAGCATCAAACAAACAAGCCAAGATAAGCCCCTCAGGACAAAGCTACTGAGTGACAGCCTTTCATGTTTGCCACCAGGACTCTTTTTAATTGACATCTGACATATTAATGCCTTTTGCTACAATTCAGGCATTTTCTGGTTGGCCATCAGCTTCCTTTCCTGTCTTTACAGTAGCTATAAAATCCCTTCCTCCTGGGCCAGTGGGGATCTTCCTGTCTTACTGCTACTCAAGACAGTCTTCTCTGCGTAAGTCCCTAGTAAATTGAGCTTCCTACAAACCTGGATTTGTCTGTTTCTTTCTTCTATCTCAATTGGTAGTCTGTTCTTGAATACCAGGTTTTCCTGAAACACTGTCTATCATCTTATCCCTGTCAACAGACAACAAAAAGCATGTGCCTCCATTCAGTTTTCTGCTCACTGAGTGTGTCTTTTCATGTTCGTTGACTTTGAACAATGCAGCCATTTTTTCCAAAATGTCAGAGGCCATTATCTTAATAGTTCAGTGTCCTAGGAAAGCTCCTTATTCTTGGGAGCAGAGCATGAAGCCTCTTTCTAATTATAGTCTTTCTGAATTTCTTGTCCTTTCCTTTAAATAAAGTGTCTAGCCATATGCTCTCTGAGTAGTATTCTAAGTTTTCTATCTTGCCTCATTTTCTTCAGAATCTGTCACTGTCAGAGTTTTTTTTTTACAGCGTTACCGTAAAAATGTACCAAATTTTGGTTGAGAAAACTGGCTTTTCTGAAGAGAAGGCGATTTTTTAAAGAGGTTGTGTGGGAGTCTGTGTCCTGGTTGCAGAAATAGTGAGAGCAGTCCTTTCAAATAATTCCCTACTTAGAATTTAGCTAGCTTTTTTGATGCCAGCTTGACTGTTTCACCTGGATTCAAATCCACTTTATTTGTAGTTCAAAAGCATCATGCTTAAAAAAAAAAAAAAAAGGAAGATCAGGGAATATCTCACAATCAGCTGATGATGGGGTCTAACTAAAGCACATTGACTATAGATGAGAAGAGAAATAGATATAATTTCCTGTCTCTGAATTGAACAATGATGGCACTGAGGCAGGATTGACTAGGGAAAATCACCGGGAACTAGTGACACCACCACACCTATCCATATGCTTAGCATTTGCCTAGGCAAATGTTACAGTGGTCTTCCATAGGCACTGCCCAGCCCTTGGAGATTCTTAGGAAGTCCATGGCTTATATATACTACATGTGTGAGAATGCAGGAAAACTTCTAGCAGGGCTGGGAGGAAGCTCAGTGGTATAGCAATGCCTAGCATGGGCAAGGCACTGAGTTCCATCTCAGGACCACGAGCAAAACACAAAATGCAGTAGTCTGATCAATTGTGGTGATGTAAATTTATCATCCCTAGTACTAGTGAGATTGAGGTAGTAGGAACATGAGTTCTAGGCCTGGTTTATGTGGTCACAAACAAGTAACAGAAAGAACAAAAATGCAGTGATCCAAATGATTTGATTCAATGAAGTGTTGGGTTGCATAATCATAAAGATAATGAAATTCCCTTTGTATGATCAGTTTTAAAAATTATCTTTAGTGGGATGGGAATGTAGCTTAGTGGTAGAGTGCTTGCCTAGCATGCATGAAGCCCTGGGATACATACACATATATTTATTTATATCTTTAGTTTCAATTCAGCATGTCAGTTTATGAGTACAGTGCATCTTGTTGTATGACCAATTTTTAAAATTTCAATTTTAGAGGCTGGGAAGGTGGCTCAGTGGTAGAGTGCTTGCCTTGCATGCATGAGGCCCTGGGTTCGATTCCTCAGCACCACATAAGCGGAAAAGGCTGGAAGTGGCACTGTGGCTGAAGTGGTAGAGTTCTGGCCTTGAGCTGAAGAACTGAGGGACAGCTCCTAGGCCCAGAGTTCAGGCCCTACAACTGGCAAAAAACGAAAACAAAAACAAAATTTCATTTGTGATCCCTGTACATTTTTAAACACTACTTAGTCTTCTAAGCATACTTAGTTTATTCTCTCTAGAAGTCATTTTGTGCCACATTGACTGGAAGTTGCTCATAAATCTTTATTTTTCTCTCTATCAATATTCTTGGAAATATTACTTGGCAGCTCTTCCCAAAAGAAGATGGGGTTCTTCTTAGTACAGTGTAGCACAAATGGGCATGGGTCTGAAGAAGGGCTTTCAGCTGTTGATCTTTCTTCCCTAGAAATCTGGATTCTGTCATCTGAACAAATCTGTCAGAAAGCCCAGCGTAGATTGCTAGAACCACCTATTCATCTAAGTCACACCTAACACGGGTTTCTATGGATGAGCCCAGCTGAGCCAGCATTGCCAGCTGATCTACAAACCCTAAATTCCTACTATTTGAAGTCATTGAGTATTGGGGTCATTTGTTATGTAGCAATAGCTAACTGGTACATATAACATAGTAGGCACTTTTTCCTGCCTTACATGTATTTATATTCTTTCTGTTAGCCTAACCTCCTCCATCTTGGGAGCCACCATGCTGTCTTAGGCCCTGCTCTAAAGGATGGCCTTTCCCGAAATCTGGAGACACAGGCCTTAACCTGAAATTAACTGACTCAGGCCTTATCAGGTGACACAAACAGCTTCAACCATAAACTTTAGCCCTACCACAACAATATCCCCTGTTCTCATGCACCTTACAAATTCCACATCTCACACAAATCAGACTGCAGAGTACCTCCCTCCATTGAAATTCTCCACCCCCCACCCCCTAGCCATGTAAACCTTGCTCAAGGACAAGTGCTGTCCCTGTCTGAGAGGCTGCCTGCTTGCTGACAAGAAACTTTGCTGCACAAGACTTGGTGTCTGCGTGGTTTTCTGGGCTGGTGCTTTCACTTTCTACTTAAGGGAATTGAAATTTTGTTGAGAGTCCTTCACCTCAGAGAAGGTAGGTAGTGATCAGTGACATTTCTCTGCATGGACTGCTTAAGTGTGGACACAATGCAGCTTGGTTTCTCAAAGGACCATCCCTACCGTGACCATGCTGAGCTCAAAGATGAGTCCACAAATGAAGAGAGTTTTACATGCGGATGCTAGAAATGAGGAAAATAGGGGCTGAGATGGGGCTAAATCACAATAACTTGTTTTAGAACAAAACACAAGAGATGATGAGTTTTATATCTGAATATTTTGGAAAAAATTCATGCAATTCACATCTGCGTAATAAATTCATAGGAACAGTGAACTTAAATGTCATCTCTTTGAACACACAAAACACAGAACAAGTTAATAGAGAGCCTTTAGACTTCTGGGAAGAGAAATGCTGTATAAAAGTAAGATGATACACAATAATTTTTGTAACTCCCACGGAAATGTTCTTTTTGTCTGGATAAAAACAGTTGAAGCAATGGATGTTGCTGATGGGTAGGAAAATCAGGTCAAAGGAACTCATCTCCAAGGAGATTTCAAATGCTTTTGAAAGCCTCCTTGATGTAGACCACATTTCCTGCATTTTCTTTAGACTCCATTGTTCTGGACCCTGCTTGATGTCTTGTGTTGGCATCCATATTTTAGATCAAAGGTCCATCTTCTGGATGAACCATGACATATAACAATTGTTCAACCCATTGACTAACAGTCAGACTTGATTTGGGATTCCTGAAAGGATGTCTTTCTTAGTCATTGGAAGGATTTCTTATCAGCAGCTTATTTCCCCACTTGGGAGAGAAAGTCAGCTCAGCAGGCCAGCAAGCTATTGATCACTTCCCTTACTGGAAGACAGATTCATAACTGGCTACGTGTTTATGGTTTCTATAGGAGATTGATTGGAGTGCTTTCTGTCTCTTCTACATATTCTTCCTTTGATCACTGGTTAGGTGCTAGGTATTATTTTCTTATTCTAGGGAAATCCATTTCCCTGTAGCTTTTCCTATACTTTATTCATGTGGTCTATATAGAAGCTCTTTCCTGAATGCAGATGTTTAAAGCAATATTTCACATTGCTATCATATTTGTGAGAGGTTCAAAACTGGCCAGTTTTGAAAGAATATTTTTAGATTTAGCCAGGCATGGCGTGCATACTTGTAATTCTACTTGGTGGAGGTGGGGGGGGGGGGGGGGGGGGGGGGGTGGGAAGTGTAAGGTCCGCCCCTGGATGGCAAGCAGACTCCACCCTCGCAGCAAAGTCTCCACCCATTACCTGCGTTACCTAGGCAACTGGGACACCTGGAAGAGGTCACATCTGCATCCGCTGAGGTCACATCCGAATTTGATGTGGCCACACCTTTCCCCACCCATACCCTACATAAGGCCTAGCCCAGGCCCAGACGCTCTCTTGCTCTTGCTCTTGCTGCTCTTTTCTTGCTCTCTCTGTTCTATTCTAGATCTCTCTCTGTTCTTTTCTTGCTCTCTCTCTTTCCCAGCCACGTGGAGTGCAAACCTTGCCTGGTCCCAGCAGGTCTACCCCTTACCTGAATACCACGTGAGTGCTACTGTTCTTACCCCTCTCTGCTCTTTTCTGGCTCTTTTCTCTCTCTTTCCTCTCTTCCCAGCTCTCTCTCATTCCCAGGCCTTTCCCAGCCACGTGGAGTGCCAACCTTGCCTGGTCCCAGCAGGTCTACTGAATAAACCTACCCCTTACCTGAATACCACGTGCGTGCTGGTGCAGTTCTTACTCGGTCACCTCTTTTTAAAAACCTAACAGGAAGCAGGAGAATGAGGCCTACCCACAGCAAAGTTAGCAAGACCCTATCTCAAAACCAAAACTGTACAACCTGCTGGATAATGAAATGGGAGCAAGAAGAAGGACAAAAAAAAAAAAGGAAATAAGACAGAACTGTAAGTCTTTGGTGTCACAGTCTTACAAGAAACAGAATGGAGACCAACCAGTCAAGAAGCCATCTTTAAGGACTCCAATTCTCACTATTTAACCTAATTTCAATAGTAAAGATGATAGGTACTGTTCTTCTCTTGCCAATGCAAGGACTGAGTTCGTTTAGCTTCTCTAAATTCACCCCTTTCTTATAACATGTTTGGTCTCTTGGCTAGAAAGTTTGGGGTTAAAATTGTCTTCTGATTTGGACTCATTGAAAGGTTACATTTGGGACATACCAAAATTTTGTTCTGGACTTCAGTTTCCTTACTTGAGTAGAGATGGTGATTGTCATAGTACTTCCTCATGACTTGGGTGCCAGTATCATAAGAGGCAACTTAAAAAATACTTCTGCTGGGCCGAACTTTCTATGTGTGCCCTTTGAGCTGTGCAATTCTCTGCTTCAGTCTCTTTGCAAATCTTGTTTCCAAGAAGAAAGAGAATATCCACTGATGATCATCTTGGGTGGGAGGCAGACTGCCCCTTAACCAGGCAATACGTCTTATCAACTTAAAGCAAACAGCCCCCAAAACTGAGAAGATCACTTGCCAGGCAACAAAGTGATAATTCTCCAGAACTTTTCCAAGATCAAAGACTGAGCTAATGGTCAGCCAGGCCAGACCTGGAACCTGGGACCTGGGACTGGTTTAACTAGTTTCAGCTTGTCTAAGTCTTTTAAAACAATGCCTGGTGGCTCACACTTGTAATCTCAACTATTTGGGAGACTGAAAACAGGATTATAGTTTGAGGCCAGCATGGGCAGAGAAGTTCATGAAACTCCATCTCAGCCCATAATTGGGTATATAGCTATCATCCTAAATTATGTGGTATGCTGAGACTGGGAAGATTGCAGTTCTAGGCCAGCTTGGTTGGTGGGGAGAACCCTCCTTAAGGGAGGACATTCTGGGTCCACTTGCATGTGCCTGTCATCCTAATTGTAATGAGAAGCCTAAAATAGGTGGATAGTAGTCCTGGTGTGCATCTGAGCTGGAAGCAAGGCTCTATCTAAAAAGCAACCAACTGGTATTCACTCCTCCCCCCCCCCCATGCACCAGGGCTGGAGGCGTGGCTCAGTGTACTCTCCAAGATATAAACTCAGATAGTCCCTGGTAGTTGTCTAGAATTTTCAAAAGTAGCCTCTTGTGGGCTGTGTACACCTTGCCTTGTTTGCATGAGTGTGAAAGTTGCATTCCAGTTGGACATAAGGAAGACATAAATGAACAGTAATTCAGTACTTGTATCTGGTTTTTGGTGCAATCTATTTCTAGCAAGTACTCTTTCACGGTGACCTTCTGGAACTGGGGACTTGAGAGTGCTTTGGAGGGGAGGGCTTGTGCATTCCTAGATAGCTTTAGTGAGCAGTTAATGTATCAAAGATACACAGAGGAGCTGACTGCCCTTAGAGATAGAGCAGCCAGGAGGAGACTGGGTCTCTGGGAGGGGAGGGCTTCTGTGTGCTTTCCTTAGGAATGCTTTCTGTTTAGTTTATTGGAATGAGATCTTCTAGATAGCTTCTGCACAGCAGGTCTTTAGGAAGATCAACTGATTAAAAGGTTAGGACTTCCTGTCCTGGCCACTAGCCTTCTGGGAGAGGAGGAGGGCTGGAGATTGAGCTCAGCACAAACTCCGGAAGTTCCTGGGTAGGCATACCTTCACAACAGCTTAAGGTATTGTGAAGAAGAGATTCCCAAAGGGGGTGGGGGGAGGGGAGGTGCTGTGCACTGCCCTCCCTCACACCTGGCTCTAAGCATCTCTTCTTTTTCTCACCAGATTGAGGCGAGGTTTAGTGAAGCTTCCCTTTAAAATACAGGAATTCTTCACTTAGGGTTCTTGTCTTCAATCTCCTAATAAGAATTTCTGGACCAGTCATGATGGTAAGAAAGCTTGGCAAAGCTTTATTAAGTAAACAAGCAGGAAGGCAGACAACAGACAAACACAGAAGTCAGGGGCACATTAACAAAGTGTGGGTGCTCTCATCGGGAGAGACACCCAGCATCTTGGGATGTTGGGGTATTTATATGGTAAAGGCAGGGGTCTAGCTTCAAAGTCATGCAAAGCTGGGTTCTTTGTTTTTGCTCTAACCACAGGTGATGTTATTTTCTGAGTTTCCAGGTAAGAATACATCCAGCCATAAAACAGATCTTTATCTTTGAGATTAGGAGGCACCCTGAAGTTTGGGGAAGCATTTTTTTCCCAGGAAGACATACATAAATGCATCCATCAGGAATGAACACATCCTGTTCTCTCTCTTTGCAGCAAAGATGGCATTTCCAAGTTTGTAAATATTTCTGAGTTGCCTTCCCCAGGCCTCAGTTTCCTTAAGTTATCCTGTTTCATGTTTAGCTGTACCCGAGTTACATTCATTGCTACATGTTTTCCTGAGTTCTTTGAGCCATTCCAGCAAATTATCAAACCTGAGGAGAGGGTTGTGAGAGGAACCTCTATAGTCAGTAGGTCAGAAGACATTGCAACTAGTATCTCTTCATAAATTCCTCTTTCTTTTCCTCCCTTCCTGCCGTCCTATTTCTTTCTTTTAGGTGGTTGATGAGTCTCCTGACTAGAAGATTCACACATCTTCAAACTTAGCTTGCAATATCATACTGTAATGTTTTCTTTTTATCTCTCCATTTATTTGTGCATTTATTCTTCTAACCTAGGGTCTTATGCATGCTAGGCAAGTGCTCTATCACTGACCTACACAGTCAGCCATGACATATATTTTTAAACAACTACATACCACACATTGAAGAAACCACAAGGATGGAATCTTTATTTTATTTTATTTTTTGGATTGTGTGTGTGTGTGTGTGTGTGTGTGTGTGTGTGTGCTCGCTCTTCATTGTCTGTGGACCTCATGCATTTCCTGAGAAAAGGAGCCAGGCAATGGTAGGCAGCTCCAAGCATTGAAGCTGCAACACTGGCAGGGGTTGCCTGCTGCTGAGCTCCAACACTAGCAAGTATTTATTGCTACAGGGCTTCAACGCAGGCTGAAACGACTGTAACCAGTAATGGCATGAATAGAAGAAAACACATGTCTCCCCAGAATTTCAAGAGGTAGTTTCTTCCTCCCCTCTCTTACTTTCCCTTCTCCTTCTCCTTCTACTTCCTTCTCTCCCTTTTCATTCCTTTTTCTTTTTGGGAGGGTCTCTCTCTCTCTCTCTCTCTAGTCCTAGGTGGCATAAAAACCACTATGGAGTCCATGCTGGCCTCAAATTTGAGATCCTCCTCCCTCCCAAGGATTATAGTTGTGTACCTCAGTGTCTGACCTAGTTTTTGTTGTTGTTTGTGCTTATTTTTGTGTGCTAAGGCTTAGACCCAGGACCTTGTCCATTGTAAGCATTGTACCACTGAGCTACATGGTCAATTCAGTGTAGAGGGGAAGCAATACACTTGAATCTTTTCTCCTATAAGCTACTCTGAATTGGGGTCTCTATTGTCCACAAATGGGTGTCTGTCTGGTACTGTATTAAAGGTATTATTTTCTAATCTAAAAGCCTATTTTCTGAATTACAGGCAACCTTAGGCATAATTTAAGGATGATTTATATCACAATGGTTAAAGTTCCTGTGGGGACATTGATTTCAAAGTCAATCTCTTGGGGAAGAGGTAATGTGAGGAGGGGGAAGAATGGGGGAAAGTGGGAGGAGGACCAGTAAATATTAACAATGAGAGAGACAGAGACATATAAGCAGTTTTGCCTCCAACTTAGTCTTACTTAGTCTTACTTAGTCCAACTTAGTTTCCTCCTCAGATAATACAGGCAGGACCACAGGGGCTCCTTGGACAGAAGATGTTTTGCTCACAATTCATGATTCATTTCTCAACATGCCAGTAACAGATTTTCTGCTTATTTGCTTCTGAACATGATGGTTTTTGGAGACTTACCTCTTCCCTCTTGGCTTTTTTTGTTGTTGTTGTCAGTCCTGGGGCTTCAACCCTGGGCCTGGATGCTGTCCCTCAGCTCTTCAGCTCAAGGCTAAAGCTTACCACTTGAGCTGCAGCGCCACTTCTGGTTTTCTAGTGGTTTATTGGAAATAAGAGTCTCATGGAGTTTCCTGCCTGGGCTGGCTTTGAATCGTGATCCTCAGATCTCAATCTCCTGAGTAGCTAGGATCACAGGTGTGAGCTACCAGCACCCAGCATTGGCTCAATCATTTTATATATCTAAAGACAGAATATGAAGGATTGAGCCCCCGCTATTATCTCAGGTGCATACAGATGCCAGGCCAGACACGAGGTATGCATCGACATGCTTGGCATGCAGGCAGGGCAATCCAAATTAAGCCTGGCTATAAACATTCCATTGTGGGCCTAACCAAAAGTTCCTGTCTCCCACCCCTAATAGCCTTTCAATGACCCATCTCTTTGCTCAGACCCCATAAAAGCTTAATTCCAGCCCCACCTCCTTACACAACCCTTATCCCAAGGGAAGTTTGCTGCCCCTCACTGCTGTGCCTCAATAAACAGTCCTCCCCTATCAAATCCCCCCTGTTTCTTTCTCCTCCAGTTTTCCTCAAAGGCTTTTGACTTCCCAACCCTAAGTGAGGTTCATGAAGAAAGGGCAAAGACACCAGAACAGTTTAAACACACAGTGGCCTAAGTTTCCCTCATTACATGCTTGCATTATTGCAACAGGAGTTTTAGGTCCTAAGCTCAGCTCTGAGGTTCCACGTGTCAAGTCCACCCACTTAGTCCTACACACCAAATAAAGAGATGAGTAAAAGTGAAGGGAAGAGAAAGTGGTTTGTTATACAGCGTGGGCATGCTTGGAACAGTATTGTCACCCGTCAGAACATTAAGACCCAATAGGTTCTTGATCTCAACAAAGACAGACTTCAAGGGTTGACACACAGAGGAGTTTTGCACAGCAAGGTTTATTGCAAGCTAGCAAAAGCAAAAGAGAATGTGTTTCAGAGGGACCTGAGGGTGGGCAGCTCCAGAAGCAGTCAGATGTACTGAGCTCTCAGGATGGCCAGGTTTTAGCCGACAGTATTTATGGCACTTAAGAAGAACAGGGAAGGCTGTTATTTGGAAGGGGTTGGATATTGAAGCAGTCCATTCAGAGCCAAGATGGTGATTTCTAAGGCGTATGCACAGACAACCACTGCTTTTCTTGCAAGGTCATAAGGTCTTTGCCTGACCCTTGTGTAGACTTGTTCAGGAATTCTGCAGAATTGGGCCAAAGCCACAATATAGGGAATTCACAGAACTGATGAAGGGGCAGAGAGGTGTTAAAACCAGGCAAGAACCTGGCGCTTGGTGGCTCACGCCTGTAATCCTAGCTACTCAGGAGGCTGAGATCTGAGGATCACAGTTCAAAGCCAGCCTGGGCAAGGAAAGTCCATGAGACTCTGTTCTCCAATAAACCACCAGAAAATCAGAACTGGCGCTGTGGCTCAAGTGGTAGAGAGCTTTCCTTGAGCTGAAGAGCCCAGGCCCAGAGTTCAAGCCCTATGATTAGAAAACAAAACAAAATTAAAAAAAAAAAAACAGGCAAGAGGGCTAGAGGGGCACTGGCTGTTTATTGTCTGCTTCTTGTGGTTTTTTCTGTTGCTTGTGGTTTTGCCTGTCACTGGTGGATGGCTGCTGCCACTGCGGGTAGGCCACATTGCTCCTTATCTACGATCTTCTCAGTACCATGGGAGCTTGAGCTTTGGACAGCCACCCTAAACCTAGAAATAAGACCATATGATAGTTGCATTGTGCTAGAACATTTAAAAACCCACAAACAATAAACAACAACAACAACAACAAACTTAAAGCAACACAGCCGATTTAGCCCAGAAGTTCTGAGGTATGCTGACACCTTTTCTCCCTCTCTTCTTATTCCTCTCTCTTATGCTAAGTTGGTGCTAGGGATGGAACCTAGCACCTCACCAGTGCCAGACAGGCAAGCTACCACTGAGCTACAGCCCAGCCCGTTTGTGTTCACTGTTGACAAGCATTTTAGTTTCTCCCATTGAAGTGCCTTCTCATTATTTTCATCTTTCACAAAGGAGTTTAAATAAGACTGGGGGATAAACTGGAAGTGGAGAATTGGGATTCGAACCAGGATTAAAACCCTGCTCTGTTGGCTGGAGTGATGTCACGTTTTTGATTCCTTACCTATGTGGGCTGTGCTCACTCAGAGGGAGAGAGGGAGGAAGAGAACAAAGAGAGTTTAATGCTGTGGGGCATTTAACTCATCAGTCATCACCCATCGGTCATCACTTTGTAGTCCTGGGTGATTGTGCAGTAAGAGGTGGTCCCCTGGGCAGCTCAGCACATTCTCAGAGCACAAGCAGGTTGCTATATGCTAATAAGGATTCATTCTGCAGAGTTTACAATCTTACCCCTTACATGTAGCTAACCCATACCATCTAATGCATAATCAGGGAGATTGGATTGCTCCCCTTCCTTTGGGGGCTTCAGAAGGTTGCATGGGCTGGATGAGCACTAAGTGGAGCCTTCAAAGGTAATTCAATCACCCCCTGGGCTGGCTGTCACCCTAATTCTAAAGGGCTCAGGCTGTCAGGGGCCTTCACCAGGCTTGCTGGACCAGGACATTCAGCTCCTTGGCAATTGTTGCTGATTCTAGGATTTCCTGGAAAGCGTGGGTTCTTCTCTAGGGCTAGGGAGTGCTGAGAGTAACAAGTACCGGCTGGATAAACCACCTCACACTGGCAGTGCTTTCTCTTGGGAGCCTTGCATTTGTCACCTGACAGATACATGATGGTGGTGCACCGCATGAACCGTCACATTGATTTGTAGACACAATTCCTGCCATCTTTGATTTGTACTCAAAGCTCTCTGACAGGCTGACACAATGTGTTGGGAAGAGGTTGGAGTAGGAGGTAAAAGACCCAGGTTTTACTCTCTATTCTATCACCACCAGCTTTTGCTATCCATTCAGGCTCTGTGCGCTCCAGCGGATCAGTTTCATGTGTTAAATAGAGCTGATATTGCCTGAGAACGAAAATGAATATCAGGGTAATGAAGGTCGTAATTAGCACTTAGCAAGAGAGTGACACTGTGGCATTTATCTTGTTCCTTTCCTCCCCCTCCCCCTTTTTTTCTTTTACAAGTCAGTGTGTCTGCCTCATTTATTCCCTCACGGTGACAATGGTCACTCAGATGCCAGGCACCCATGCACCCCAGCCTCCCTGCGTGCGCCTGGCCCCCACCCTGGCACCAAGCTCCCATCTGGGTCTTCGTTCCTGAGTCAAATAAAATGACCCCCATTGGCATTGTGGGCATAGTGGCTGTCGCTGAGGTCCTTGAAGGTGGCAGTGGCCACAGGGGATGCTGACTCCGAGTAAAGCTGGGCCGGCCTTGTCCTTGCAAATGCAGTGCAGGACAGCATAGCGGATGGAACGCAAATGCACAGAACCCTGCTGCCTAGCTTTATTTGCATACAGAGTAGGTAGAGGATTACTGACATTCTGAAACCAGAGCAGCCTGGGTTCAAATCCTAGATCGCTCATTTCTGATGGTACTGGACCATGTCTTCAGCTTATCTAACATTGCTAAGCAGAGGGACAGAGCCTTGCGTGCTGGGGCCTCTGAGGTTGTGAAGACATTGCTTAGTCGGCCTATGGAGGACCTTTTGGCCTCCTCCAGAGAGAGACAGAGAGGCAGTGCCGGCCTGGCAGAAGTGGACCACAGTCCACAGGAACCCACATCACCACTTCTCACACTGCCCAGCAAATGTGCCCAGCCAGCCCCTCCTATTAGCAGCTGGGTAAGGATCAAGCCTTCAACACACATCTGGGCTCAAGAGTCTTAGCTGTTTAGTTTTGTGAATTTACATAAGATAGGTATCACTGTCTCATGGTTCCAACTGAAAAGTCGCAGATAATCTGGCATCCTGGTAATTTTGAGTCTCTATTAAAAATGAATCTGAAGCTACATAAGGATGGAACAGGATGAGATTAAATTGGGGTACAATACTATCTGCTTTTACTGTTTGGCATGTGTTTCCCTCTAGTCTGTATCATGTGGTTACTTAAACTGGAAACCCAACAATTCTCTTACAATCCTATCAAAAGTTATTAGTTAGTCAGCACATGACTCAACAAGGTAGGATACTTTGGCTTAATCATTTTTTCCCCCTAGGTTGCAAGTGACACAAATCCAGTATTGAAAAAACAACACATAAAAATAGCATTAGCTAGCTGGGCTCCCAGTGGCTCATGCCTGTAATCCTAGCTACTCAGGAGGCTGAGATCTGAGGATCATGGTTCAAAGCCACCCCAGGCAAGGAAAGTCCATGAGACTCTTATCTCCAATAAACCACTAGAAAACCGGAAGTGGCGCTGTGGCTCAAGTGGTAGAGCGCTCACCTTGAGCTGAAGAGCTGAGGGATAGCACCCAAGCCCAAGACCATCACCACCACCAACAACAAAAATAGCACTAGCTAACTGTTGTAAAGGTCGTCAGTGGTCAGAAATCAGTGATGGTCTAATACTGTGATTGCAGGAGCAGGGTGGAGTTATGGATAGTGTCTCAGCTAGGCCCTTTCCCTACTGTTCTTCCCTCAGATGATAAATAGCCTGTGCCAGTGTTCTTATAAGTCCAATGCTGTCTACCAAGTTCTGATCTAGAACACAGGATTATCTCACCTGACCTCAGGTGTCTCATCCATAAAATGAGAGTAGTAATATCAGGTTTATAGGGCTCTTAGGAAGACATACCAAGGGTAGTTAGTGTTTAGCACAGAGTAGGCCCTCACTGAATATATTGCATAAGTGGATGAGTACATATAAACAAAGGCAAAATGTACCCAAATAAATGTTGATTAATCTGGTTGACATTTATTGGTGAAGCTGTTGGCAAATGGTTCTGTGTTAGTTTGAAATGTGGACTTGCTCAGCTATTTATTCTACTGAATGTCATCAGCCACTCTAGATGAACCTGACCCATTAGTGTGTGTGCTCGAGAAACAGTTCACACTTTTGGTAGCCTTAGATGACTTTTTTTTGAATTTGTAAAAATGGTTGCTTAGGTAAAAATAAGCTCAGAATTCCAGGATATGTGCTCCTATTTTATAGGAGAGTTAGGAAACCTGAAGGCTAAGAACTATGGCTTAGGTGCTGATAAGGAGTCAGGTACTGATCTGAATAGAACAGCTTGTGACATACAGCAGGGTCTTGCTTGTCCAGAACCCTTGGAGGCCACAAAAAACAACAGCCCCAATCTGAATATCCAAGGCCAAGAACTCTGCTGCTACCCACCATGTAGTAGGTGTTGGTAACACATACTCTAGTCTTCAGATGTTAATGACCCGCCCAGTTTTCCAGGAGTGGCCATTCCTATGTCCACAGACCCCAGTAAAAGCTGAGGTCTTGGGACCTCTAGCGCAGCGTTTGTTCTTGTGCCTCCCACATTCCATCTGGAGGGGGCACTCCCGCCTTGCTTTGCCTTCATTCATCTGCGCCTGTTTACATCTCCTCCATGTCTGTCCTTGAATTCTTTTTGCCTTTTCTCTTTTTATTAGCAGATACTATTTGTGCAATATCCTTAAGTTCTTTCTCTGGTGAAGCCAGGATCTTTCTGGTCCCCTACACAGGTCTCCTACCTGGGTCTGGTGACATTTCTTATGAGCCAAACCAAGAGACTAGGGGAAGACCCCTTTCAGTTCCACATATGGGAGAAAACATACTGTCTTTTGGAGTTTGGTGTATTTCCCTGAACTATCTCTGTTTCTATCCATTTTCCTACAATTGACATAATCTTGTCCTGTTGCCAGAAATAACATTCAAAAATTCCTCATACCAGCCACCATCAAATGTCACCATAATCAGAGCCTGGTCAAACCCAGGGAGTTTCCTCAAGAAGATGAGCCTCTATCTGGGGTGTCAGGCATGTGACACAATATGCTGTGCTATGGCTCATGCTGACCTATTTGGTGACATTGTCACAGAGAAGAATTTAAGGATGACTCTAGTTAAATGAGAAGTTTATAGAAAACCAGGAAACAAAAGCACATTCCAATGGGCTGAGAAGCAAGTGCAGAAGAAGCACCAAGTTCTCTTGTGAGGCTCAGGTCAGTCTGTTCCTCATTTGTTTTTGAAATGAATGCATTCAAGACTGCCAGACACCAGATCTCCTCAGTTGACATAGGCGTACATGTTTGAGGATCTGCCAGGTTCTTTCTTGTGGAAGATGTTTATGTAGGGAACAAAAGCCCGTCATTAGGGGATGTTTATTCTTCTTTAGCAAGGTCTTCTTTTAGTGCAGGGAGGAATTTCACCAGATGCTTTCTATCTACTCAGTAAACCAGCAATGCAAGGTTAAAAGTATGGCTAGCTGACCATTTGGAGGGGGTGGTGGAGAGAGACTAAGTTACATCTCCATTCAGAGTTTATTTTCAGATCCTGGCTTTAAATGTACTTTGTTTTTTTTTTGTTTTTGTTTTTGTTTGTTTGTTTTTTGCCAGTCCTGAGCACTGTCCCTGAGCCTCTCTGTGCTCAAGGCTAGCGCTCTACCACTTGAGCCACAGTGCTACTTCTGGCCTCTTCTGTTTATGTGGTACTGAGGAATCGAACCCAGGGCTTCATGCACGCTAAGCAAGCATTCTACCACTAAGCCATATTCCCAGCCTCTAAACTTCCTTTGGATTTTTGTTTTCATGGCTTGTTTTTAACTTGTTTTTGTTCTCATGTCTCAATGTCCCCAATCTAATCTGCTTCAGTTCTTCATTTATGGTTGAAGAAAACTTTATTATATATGTGGGTCTATAGTGTGTACATGTGTGTACATTCATTGGTTACTGATTGGCACCTAGACTGCACCTAGACTACTTTCATAGCTTGGTTATTGTGAATAGTGCTGGTATAAACATGGGTGTGTAGGAATTTCTGTTGTATGCTGACTAACATTCCTTTAGGTAGATGTCTGGGAGTGGTATAGCAAGATCATAATTGATTATTAAGGTTAGAAAAGGGGGTTATTTGTCTGGGAGCAGGGCTGGGGGTGGGACTGGCAGACACGGTTGGAGGAGGTTGATGAGGTCGGTGGAAAGCTCCCACTCAAAAGGGGCTCTTATTCCTTTTAACTCCATTGATACGGATTTCTAATAAGCAGCATACTTGATAGTTGCAATTTTATTCTTTTAACTCCTTTGATAAAGATTTATCTCCCTAACATGGCTAGCTGGTCACAGGCAGGATGCCTGGTAATTACAGTATCTTCTTTGAATTCCTAATTACAGTATCTTTGAATTCTTTCAACACAAGATCCCTATTTTTTGCCTGGCTGCTGGTCACAAGCAGTACTTACAATTGAAATAAAAAAAGCAAATAATTCCAAAAAATATCAGTATATGAGACAGAGGCACTTTGGTTTAACAGAAAAGACTGCTTTTTCTCACATTTGAGCTTGAAATTAGGGCCTTAAACTTGCTTGGCTTTCTTGCTCATAGCTGGTGCTCTGCCACTTGGGCCATGCAAACCAGTAGCAGTGAACAAATTTCTTCCCTCCACACACAACCCTGGAGTCATGGAAAGCATTTATTATCATTCGTTTTCTTGATTGCCATTCTGACTAGGGTGAGGTAGAATCTCATTAAAGTTTTTATTTCTATTTCCCTTATGGCTAAGGGGGTTGAACTTGTTTTCCTGTATTTCCTGGTCACTCATAAAATTTCCTCTCTCTTAGAAAGGGGCTCATCAGTGGTTGGATTTAGGGCCTAGTCTCTATTTAAGGAGACTTAATGGAGTCTACTTAATGAGATTAGGTCTACAGAGATATTATTTCCAAATGAGGCCACAGACAAAAGTATAGGGGAGGCGTTTGGACTTGAACATACCTTTGGAATGGGAGGAAGACTACCCATTTTCAGACGTTCCTTCACTTCATTCATTTTGTTTTGTTTTGTTTTGTTTTTGTTTTTGGGTCTGGTTGGGGCCTGAACTCTGGGCCTGGGCACTGTCCCTCAGCTCTTCAGCTCAAGGCTAGCTCTACCACTTGAGCCACAGCGCCACTTCCGGCTTTTTTTTTTCTTTTTGCTTATGTGGTGCTGAGGAATCGAACCCAGGGCCTTGAGCATGCAAGGCAGGCGCTCTACCACTGAGCCACCTTCCCAGCCCACTTCATTCATTTTGTATTCCCATCTTCTCCATGGAGGCCAGCCTAGTCCTTTCCCTCGGCTCTACCCCACACCCAGGACCAGCGATCCACACACAGATGAATTTTAAATTCTATTCAAACATTCAGGAAAAGGTCTGGCATGGACACATCCCAATTCTGCTCTCACCTCTGCAGTTGGGGACGCGTGCCCCAGAGAACAGCAGCAACTTTGCAAAAGGCCTGCAAGAAATGGGCCACCCCAGGGAGCCCTGAAATTTTCAACCAGAGTAAGAAACAGCGCATACCAGATGAGACATTGTGATTAGTCTTTCAAGAGAAAGCAGAAGTTGCAGAGATTTTTGTAATAGGAATATAGCAAAATGTGCTTGTACTAAAAAGAAGTGAAACCCACAGACAGAGGTTTTATGTCTGCTCTTGATCGGTATTCATATGGGGAAATAATAAACCGTTTTTAGATGTTATATTCTCACTGATTGGAAGGATACTGGAGCTGGTGCTATTAATGCAATTTTTTACAAGTGTTGGCCTTGCTCAAGTGCTACCCGAAAGTGTGATTATTTGGCCTTTGTCTTCCTCCAAGATTCTTAGTATTAAGCCTCTGAGTTCTTATTACCATCATCACTTGGCTGTGCTGCCAATCTTGTCCACATGCCTGACATAGCTCAGAATGGAGAAAACAGCTATTTAATTGGTCACAGTTCCTAGCTAGCAGGACCTCCAGTTTAATAGCGTTTATAATACCTCTAGTTCTTGTGATAAGAAACATTTTTTATCTGGGGCTTAAAGGAGTTATTCAATAAATCTATCTTCAAATATCCAAGGCAGCAGGACCTAGAGTGTTTGGGAACAGAGATCCGGTTTGGGTCTCTCCATGTCCAATCTGTATTCTTTATTAGTATATGATCTTCAGCAAGACTCTTGGTAAAATGGGGACTAATATTTGCTGAGATTAAGTCAGTGGTTAATGGAGATAGTATAGGTAAAGTCCCTGGCTTGGTGTTTGAGTCCTTAGTTTTGAGTCCTAGATTTCTAGTCTCAGGTTTTGGCACCAAATGTAAGGAAATATTAAGGAAATATTTCAAGTACCAGGAATATGAACCGAGAAAAGGATATAGAGATAAACTCATAGGCCAGTGGGTTTATCGGACTCCAAACCTGAGAATGGAGCCCACGTCTTCTTCAGCTTAGCTGGAGAAGAAATGGTAAGAATCCCTTACAACTAAGGTGTCTTTCATGAGAGAGAGAGAGAGAGAGAGAGAGAGAGTCTGGCAGGGCAGAGGCCAGGAGTGTGAGTGGGAGACATGATGGAAACAGGGAAAGGGGTTTTCTATGCAGAGATGGAATCTTGAGTTTCAGGGAAAGAGGGTTTTTACAGCATCTGGTCACCCAGTATCCAAAGATGTGGGCCTCAGTTCTAAGGTTATCTCTCACAGCTGCAGGGTGTGTTTAGGGAGAAGAAAGTTGAGATGGTTCAGTGTGGTTAGCAGCAAGGGTGGTTCTGGCATTTTTCTGGATGTGGTTGGCTAGGGAGGTAGATGAGTGTTTCCAGTTTGAGTCATTTTCCATCACACTGAATCAAAACCTTCTTTAGGAGACGTGTGTGTGTGTGTGTGTGTGTGTGTGTGTGTTCGGGGGAATAAGGAAAGTTAAGTTAGGAACTTTCTAGTCTGGACTCCTTTGGAATAGTTGGTTGGTTCCTTAGAATTACACCAGCAGGACTGGTGTTCCAGAAGTCTTCTGTTTGTTTAAAACTTAAAAAAAAATAAAGGGAAGCATTTTACATAGCCATTAGAAAGAAGAATATTATCATTTGCAGGGAAATGGACGGATCAGAACAAATCATATTAAGTGAGGTAAGCCAAGCTCAGAGAGATAAATGGCACATATTTTCTCTCATATGTGGAAACTAGATCTAAAATATACTGGGACATGATAAATTATACAGGACTCTAGGCATTGACATACAGTGAGACCAAAGGAGGATACTCTTAGGAGAGGATCACGAAGGCACAATACCTATGTTCATCTGATCATATAAAATAAAATTGATCAAAACAAACCCCCCAAAAAATAAATAAAGGGAGCAAGAAAGGAAGCAAAGAAGGATGTGAACTTGGAATCCAGCTCAGTGCACACTGAATGCCAGCTTTCTCCTTTCAGGCAGTCCTCCAGGGGTGGTTTAGCAAGGGAAGGAATCCAGTACCTCTGGATACAGAGAGATCCTTTTCAACCTACACCTGTCTTTTTTCTTCCAGACAACTAAAGCTGTTATTACCCATAGGAATGAATTACAGAAGTATGTATGAAAACTTGCCTTAGAAGTAGATGTTACTGCTGCACGCCAGCTCTCAGCTTTGCTGGCTGCGTGGTGTCCCCTTGAAACTGGAATGGTAATAGGACCCTCCTTTTTTTTGTTGTTGTTGGTGCTGGAATTTGAGGTCAGGGCCTTCAATGTGCTAAGCAGGTACTCAGCCACTTGAGCCAGACCTCAAGCCCCCCAACTCTTAGTTAGATGAAGCACCTAGATGGGTCCCTGACTCATGGAGGATACATGGGGATGTAAGGTGTTACTCTGGTTCCAGTGCCTGTCTTGTAGTCTGTTGTACCTCTGAGAATGTTTTTACGCTCTGACTTATTTTTAGATGCAAACAAGGTAATAAACAGCATATATACTTGAAAAATCAGCACCTTGACCTGTGTGCAGCAGGTGATTGTTTTACTTTCGTTTCAACACCCACGCGGGCAGAATTGCTATTGAACAGATTTGAGGGAAATTTAATCTTTGAAGTGTCAGGGCTTCGATCTTTATAGAGACACATCTTGATTAATTGCCTTTGACCACTGTGTAGTACTCAGCCATTGGTTGAGATGGGGTGTCTAATTTATTTTTGTCTAGGCTGCTCTGTAACCCCATTGTCTGCCTCCCAAGTAGCTAGGATTACAGGCTCGAACCACCATACTTCACTCAGATCTTCTTTAGCTATGGGAAGTGAAATGGATTTTGTTTCTATGGCACTTGTTCCAAATGTCCCTGTACCCCTCTGATACCATAGGTTGTTTTCCTTTCCTTTTCCTTTTCCCTTTCCCTTTCCATTTCCCCCCTCCCTCCCTCCCTCCCTCCTTTCCTCCTTCCCTCCCTCCTTCCCTACCTCTCTAGTGCTCTCCTCTTTTTGTGACAATACTGGAGCTTAAACTTAGGGCCTGGTTCTCCTTTAGCTCATTCACTCCATTTTTGCCTGTTTTGTCAGTTGTGGGACATGAACTCAGGGCCTGAACACTATCCCTGAGCTCTTTTGCTCAAGGCTAGTACTCTACCACTTGGAGCCAGAGCTCCACTTCTGGTTTTTGAGTGATTAATTGAAGATAAGAGTCTCCAGGGGACTTTTCTGACTGTGGCTTTCAACCATAATCCTTAGATCTCAGCCTCCTGAGTAGCTAGGATTACAGGTGTGAGCCACTGGTGCCTGGCCACTTTTATTTTTTGACATTTTGACATTTTTTTTTTTGGTCGGTCGTGGGGCTTGAACTCTGGGCCTGGGTGCTGTCCCTCAGCTCTTCAGCTCAAGGCGAGTGCTCTACCACTTGAGCTACAGCGCCACTTCCGGTTTTCTGGTGGTTTATTGGAGATAGGAGTCTCACGGTCTCTCCTGCCCAGGCTAGCTTTGAACCGTGATCCTCAGATCTCAGCCTCCTGAGTAGCTAGGATTGCAGGCGTGAGCCACCAGCGCCCAGCTCACTTTTATTTTTTGCTGGTTAGTTGGAGATAAGAGTTTCACAGATTTAACCTGGCCTGGGTTGGTTTCGAATCACTGTCTTCAGATCTCAGCCTCCTGAGTATCTAGGATTGTAAGGGTAATCTATCAGCACCCAGCTTCTATATTTCTTTTGTAAAAGTGCAATCCTTTTAGTCAGGTGTCTCAGAGAACACATTATCTTTATCATCTCTTAGGATTCATTTTGGAGCCAACATAAGCCTTTCTGATTAATTAACTGAAGGCAGAATCTGTGGAGCAGAGATGATAGAACGGGGCTCTTTTTGAATGTGTGTCCTAGTGGTAGATGCTATGCAGATGTCCAAAGTGGCTTTTAAATGAACAGGATCATTTGGTCATGCAAACCGTTTTTTCACTTACTCTTTCCTCATGTGTATTCAGTGTGCCTTTGGCTCCAAGCATCATGTGGGCAGTGGGGATACATTAGTGAGCTAGGCCTGGTCCCAAGCTGAGTCTGTAACAATGGAGCTGACCCACACTGCTCAGAAAGGACTGGGGTGTTGTGCATCTTCTGGTCTGACAGCCTTTGGAAAGGGAATGCCGTTTGGGGTTGAGACATGCCTTTGGGAATGTCTTGGACTGGGACTGTAGCTGTATCATAACCATCCTCAAGCCCGTGGCATGCTAGAGATGATGAAAAAAAAGGCAGCATTGGCAAGACCACATCTTAGAGAATATGCAGTCTTCCCACTTCTCTGTCAGTCTAACTTACTGGCGTTCTTTTGGCAAGCATGTGGGGACACAGCAGGTGCTGGTGGGGCTACACATCTTCGTTATAAGTAGATACTTTTTTTTTTTTTAAATTGACAAGGTCTTTTGCTATGCAGCCCAGGCTGGCCTCCAGTCTCTTCCAGTGTTGGTATTATAGGTGTGTACCACTGTACTTGGTTGGTAGGTGATCTTTTTGGTTACTTGATCTCTATGCTATCCCAGGTCTCAGTGCTTATTTTCTTTCAATGTAATACTAATCATAGTTTGCCCTGTCACCTAGTGTCATTCAGTGACTCTAGGCAGGGCAGTAGAGGAGGAAACAGTAGAAGTGAAGTTTGTTCAAGGTAACCCCTGAAGGATTAGTCCCTGGATTATTTCCCCCAGGTCAAGCCAAACATCAGGTGTGCGTTCACATGTTTGATCACAGGCATTCTGACCTAGGTCATGCTGACCTAGGCTTGGCAGAAAGTTCCCTCACTCCAGGCAGAACATTCCATTCTGGGCCTGGCCAAGGGTGCCTGCCTTTGGCCCCCAAAACACTGTAGCCTTTTCTTTTCTTTTTTTCTTTCTTCTCCTCCTACTTCTCCTCCTCCTCTTCTTCCTCCTCCTCCTCCTCTTCCTCCTCCTCCTTCTCCTTTTTTTTCTTCTCCTTTTTTTTTTAAATTTTGTTTCAATTTTTTTTTTTGCTTTTTGTTTTTCAATTTTGTTTAAATTTTGTAGATCAATATAAGCCTGACTCCCAACTCTACCTCCTCACACAACCTCCAATCCCGGGGGAACGTTGCTGCCCCTCGCTGCTCATCAATACACAGTCCTTGCCTGTGGAGATGAGTCCGGCCTGTTCCTTTCTCCTCCACTTTCCTAACAAGCCCACCAGCAGTGGTTGTAGTAAGAAGATGGCTTTGTTCCCTAGGGGACAGTTGGCAATGTCAAAACACATTCCTATTTATTTATCTAATAAGGTTCTAGTAAGGATGTGTTTTAGTATAACAGAGTTACAGAATTAAAGTATGGAGAGAGAGAAAAATAAAAGAGAAACATTTTCTTCCCACCATGCAGGAAATGGGAGGTAAAGACACAAAATGGTAGTTCTTATCCATAGTTTCAGAGCAAGTCACTGGCTCTAAACTCTTATCCTTAGACTATGGTAGATAAGATGGGTGGGGCATACCTCAGGCACAGGTAAACCTAAGGACTTCCTTATATTCTTTCTGTCTCTGTCTATTCATGGAGAGTGCCCAGAGTTTTACCATTAAAAAAAGGTGGATTTAGATAGCCTCTTACTGGGAAACAGGATGCGGTTCCTATCTTAGAGAGAGGCTAATCTAAAAACCTAAGCATGTTTTAAATTTAAATTTATAGTGAAAATGAACCAGAAAACTTGTACTTGGGGAATGGGAAGGAGCAACTGGGTAGAGAGCAGGGAAGGGATGGGTGACTTTATCTAGAAAGGAATGTACACTCCTGATTTCTGTAACTGCAACTCCTCTGTATGTAACCCATATAATAAAAATAAACAACTTTGAAAAAATGTAATGCAGTTTTAAACTTGTTCTGATTTTTGGAGATGTAGTCCAGGCTGGCCTTAACCCAAGCTTGTCTTGTTTCAGCCTTGTGAGTGCCGGGATGATAGGCCAGGCTCAGGAGACATTTTTTGTCATTACTTGGGATGGAGTGTTACTGGTGTCTAGTAGGTAGTGACCATGTACGCTGCTCATGGCCCTGAAATGCACAGGGAGAGTGCCACGTAATAAAGAATCATCACCCCAAATGTCAGCAGTTCTGAGATTGGGAAAGTCCAGCTTTAGCCAATGGCTCTAGTTCCAGGTGGACTTCACAGTTCAGAGGGAGCTGGGGCAGACACACTCACTAATGCTAGAGCAAGCCAGAGGCATGCTGCAGGAGAGCATTTTTTTTTTTAATGGCCTTCATCCAGGCCTTTTTATTTATTTTATTATTGTTATTATAAAGGTGATGTACAGAGGGGCTACGGTTTCATAAGTCAGGTAAAGAGCACATTTCTTTTTGGACAATGGCACCCTCTTTTTATTTCTTAACCACCATTGGGCAGCCATAATGGCCTGTGTCCCACTCAGGGTCCATTTTCTGCTGGGGAAGCCGTGGAACCAATCCCTAGCTTGACCTCTGGCGCCTCCTGGTGGCTCCAGGAGAAACTCTAGCCTCTTAGAGACCCAGCAAAATCCCTCTCCTTGATGGGTCCGTTAGGGCTTTAACTCCATCCTAAGCTTCTCCTCTCCCAAATGCACCCCCTACACCCTTACTTTCCAGATCCAGTCATCATAACAGTTAGTGATCACCTCCTTGACACCGCCCAGGCCCTCCCACAGGTCTGGACCCTTCTATGACAGACTTCATCCTTCAAGCGGATGTTCTTGGACCCTTTTCCAATTTTCCCAGAAAGCAGTGCCATTCATTCATTCATTCATTCATTCATTCTGGTGCCCAGGATTGAATCCAGATCCTTGAGCATGCTCAGTGCACACTGTAACATTGAGTCACACCCAGACTTCTGCGATGGTGCATCTTGTGCAAATTTTTTTTTTTTTTGAGAGGATACTCACTAGAGAAAGAAGTGAAACCTGACAGGTGAAAGGGAGGAGCTGGGGAAAGATGGGTTACCCAGAGAACAGCGTTGGTCTGATCTCACAGGGGGTCCTGGGAAGTGAATTGAATCACAGACACTGTCTCACCCAGAGTGTAGAGGGCTGTGTGGTCCAACTCCCTGTTCCCAGGCAGGCAGTTATCGGTCAAGGGAAGGACACAGATCCCAGGCATGTCCAGGGAGTCCTCCCCGCTCTGTTTGTTGCTGGTGACAGGTGTGAACTTGAAGCAGTAACATCTGGGAAGAGGGGTCCCCATACTGATCACAGCCATCTGCAATGTCAGCTCCGAAGTGCTCAGAGAAATCTTTGCAGGTGGCAGGGAGGCTGAGACCTGAGGGACAGGGAGGGCTTCCTGGGAGGACACTTGGAGCCCAGTCAGGAGCAGAGGACACAGTGCTACAAGAATAGAGGCTGGAATGAACTTGGAGTGCTCAATATTAAATTCCAAATCAAATTATTTAATTTAATATGTTCAATAATTTACAATTCAAATGGTAATTAATTAAGGCTGAGGGCATAGCCCAAGTGGTAGAGTACTTACGTAGCAAGTGAAAGGTCCTAGGTTCAATCCCCAGTGCTGCAAAAATAAAATAGAGATTAACGTTTAATATTAAAGAAAGCCAGTGTGCCTGAAATTTTCTGAATGGAAGGAAGATCCATCGAAGAGTGAGGATTTGGGATTTTATGCTCAGAGAAACAAGGAGCCTTTGGAGGGACTGTGAGAAGAGGCAGTTGCCAACACCTGAATTAGGTTTCAAGATCCTTTTGGCTGCAGGGCAGAAAATCAAGTAGAAAAGGGCAACCTGGAAATGGACTGGATGAAACTCTTCAGCACCAAGCCAAACGCACCATGGTGGGCGGAGTGAGGGGAAGCAAGTTGTGCCAAGGTGCATAGCCAGCAATTTGTCAGAGCTGGGATTTGATGGCCGGACTGTGGGTGCAGGGTCACCATGCAGGTTGTTGCCTTGGAGGTGGGGGGGGCTGGGTTCAGCAGAGAGCAGGGTAGGGGCTTCATTGTTGTTGAGCTAGCCCAAGTGAGTGTGTTTGAATAGGATGAGGAGGTGGTGCAACTTGGTACGGTCAGAAGGGAGTAAGAAGAGGGTGATAGCTAGTGGTGTGGACATGCACATGTGTGTCCTGGCTCTGGAGGTGTGGGTAATGCAGGGGAGAGGGATTACAGTGGACTAGGAGTCAGGGGTTGGGGAGCCATGCTGGCAGCCTTGGTGGAGGCCCTGGGGAGGGGACCCAGGTAGGTGGGGCATAGCAGAGCCTGCGGCCCAATGGCCTGGAATAGCGGGGCTGTGGGATGCACAGGATGAGATGTGCCAAAAGCCCATGCATGGGCTTTGTGGGGTTGGGGGTGGAGCCCTGGCAGGGGTTCACTTGAGAGTTGAGGAGACAGCAGAGATGCAGAGGGAATGAAAGGAAAAAAAAACCCAAAAAACGTTTGGCTGGATCCTGATGAGTGCGGGCTTCTGACAAGGTTCTGGTAGGAGTGATAATGAATGCTAACAGCTAGGGTTAATTAAGGGCCCACTAGTGTGAAGGGCTATGCTGGCCATAGGCTTCGTTGTTCTGATAATTTCAACTGAAGAGAGCCACTGTTATCTATGGGACAAAGGCCTGGCTACTAAGATATTCTGACTTCTGCTGCCCCCAAATGCCTGGATAGTGGGGAATTGATCAAAAGGAATGGGTGCCTGTCCAGGGTTTGGAGACTCCCTACCTTTCTGTCAGTTCTCTAATTCTTAACAAACAGAAAATGAAGCTCATGGATGTTAACGATCCTGCCTGAGGTCACAGAGCTGATCAATGATGGGGCTAAGATTTGAAGCTGGACCACTGGCTTCGGGCATTTGTCCTGGGAGGAACCGGTCACAGGGCTCTCTATAGTTGTTGCATGGAATTTCAGACTGTTCAGGACTCTTAGTCATCATTTAGGGCTGTGAAGATCAGAGAGGTGCCTGCCCAAGGTCACACAGTTAGACAGCCTGGGAGCTGGCTTCAGATGTCCCTAGAGGGCAGAGTACTGTCCATTCTCTAGCTGCAGACTCATTTCAGGTGCACCTCACCTCCACAATGCCACCTTGCAGGTTCTACGTGGCCACCTGTCTTTATGGGCACAGACCTTTTTCTGCCCTTTTATTTTGGCAACACTCATTTCTGAATTTGAGTAACTTTGCATCTGGGGACACGCTTCACCGAGCCCGGCTGAGTTGGCTCCCGCTGAGTGACTATGACTCACTTTTATTGCCCCGTCGCTTTGGAGCCTGTGCCCGCTCCAGATAACCTTGCAGAATCTGCAGCCATTCTGAAAGGTGCCCCTCTCCCCCATGGTCTGCACTGAAGGTGCCTTGCCTTTCCCCCTTTCCCCCTCCAAAACCTCCTCCCTTACCCACTCCCCCTCCTCTGCTTTCTGCAGCCTGTCCCCTCAGGGAAGGAAAATTTGCCACCATTTGGGTCCAGGATGAGTAATTGGTACTTAGGAGAAAAATAAAGATGCCAAATGTGCTCACACACTTGTCTGAGATACGCTCATGTTCTTGCTGCTCCTGATTCCTTGTGGCCCAGAGCATTCAGACTTGCTTTCAGGAATACTGATTCCATATTCTTCCCCAGGCTGGCGGCATGGAGAACCTAACCAGGCCCCTTGGTGTTGAGGTAGAAGATAAGGAAGCTGAGCAGAGAGAAGAGAAGATGAATCAGCAGCCTGCGGGAGGGCAGCAATGTAGCCCACATGTTCGAGGCCACCTCTATCGCAGCTGTTCTCGGCACATCTCACCTACCAGAACCTCCTTGTTGGTTTCTTTCGGATAGTGTGGTTATGGCGTACAGTCAGCCACCTCTTAGCTGATCAACAAAGAACGAGACTCCAGCTCACTGCTGGAGATGCTTCCAAAGCCCCTGGACTCCCAGACTTACAGCTGAGGAAAGGGCCGTGTAGAAGACCTGGGGCCATGTTAACAAAGTCTAGGTGGGGGTGCTGTTCAGAAAGTGTCTCTATTTGAATTCTTAACCCAGCTGTGGTCAGGGTGTCCCTTGGCTTTCTTTGGACAAGTAGCCAAGCAAATGGAGATGGGGTCACAGCATGACTGAGGCAGAGACCTACTGTCTCTGTTGTTATGCCTTGTGGTAAGTGGCCACAGTTTTTCTCCAGCAACATCTACCTCAATTCAGAATATGCTTGGTCTTCAAAATAAGATGGCTGGATTTGAAGGATAAACTGATGACTGAAGGCACTGAAATTACCTGTACTTCTTTCTTCCGTCCCTCTTTTTGCCTTTGTCTCTTTCTGCTGTCTGTCCATCATCCATCCATCCATGTACTTGATATTTCTATCTTACTCCAACCTGCTTAAACAACAACAATAACAGATCCCACCAAGTGAGAGTGTGTGTGGACTCAAGGGTGATTCAAACTTGGCATTCTTGACCCCTTGGATCAGAGCATTCTTTTTTTTTTTTTTTTTTGGGTCCGGTTGTGGGGCCTGAACTCTGGGCCTGGGCACTGTCCCTCAGCTCTTCAGCTCAAGGCTAGCGCTCCACCACTTGAGCCACAGCGCCATTTCCGGCTTTTTTCTTTTTGCTTATGTGGTGCTGAGGAATCGAACCCAGGGCCTCAGGCATGCAAGGCACGCACTCTACCACTGAGCCATCTTCCCAGCCCCAGAGCATTCTTTTTTATCTTGAGGGTTCATGGGGCCTATGTTAGGCACTTTCTATCGCTGTGACAAAATGCTTGAGGAAAATCAACTTAAAGCAGAAAGGATTTATTTTGGCTCATTGCTTCAGAGATGCCAGTCCATAGTCATTTGGCTTCATTTCGGTGGGGATCCTGTGGTGAAGAGACTCACATTATGTTAAGCAGGAGACTGAGTCAGAAAGGGACCAGGGATAAGACACAGCCTTCAAAGACACCTCCCCCTCCCCAATGACCTACTTCATCCGAACAAGTCCCATTTCTCAACAATGCCATCGGGTTATGAATCCATCAGTAGGTTAATTCACTGATTAGGTCAAAGCCCTCATGAGCCAATCATTTTCAACCTTTGGGTTCACAAAAGTAAGACCAAGCCTTTAGCATAGGATTCTTTGCACTCAGAATCATGATGCTATCCCTGAGTTCTTGTTCAAGGCTAGTGCTCTACTACTTTAGCCACAGTTCCAGTTCTTCCTTTTTTGGTGCTTAATTGGAGATAAAATTCTCAAGAACTTGCTGGCTTTGATTTTCCATCTTCAGAGCTCAGCCTCTTGAGTCGCTAGGATTACAGGGTGAGCCACTGGTGTCTAGCAACATGATTCTTTTTGGGGGCTCGCCTCTTACCAAACTATGCACAGCTCTTAGCACAGTTCAGGAATATCCAGATTCCGCCCCCTCTGTCCCCTAGCTTCTCTTTCAACATACAGTTAGTTGTTTACTAAATGAGTTCTTCCTGCTGGGCTCTGCTCCAAGGTCTTGGATTAAGAGGGAGCCTTTCATTCATGATACTAAAATCTAGGGTTTTTCTACATACTTAAATTTCTTGATTCTAAATAGTCCTTGAGCTGGGTGTAGGGGTGCATACCTTTTTTTTTTGGGTCGGTCGTGGGGCCTGAACTCTGGGCCTGGGCACTGTCCCTCAGCTCTTTAGCTTAAGAGTAGCACTCTACCACTTGAGTCACAGTGCCACTTCCGGCTTCTTTTTCTTTTTGCTTATGTGGTGCTGGGAAATCGAACCCAGGGCCTCAGGCATGCAAGGCAAGCGCTCTACCACTGAACCACCTTCCCAACCTGGGGTACATACCTTTATCCCAGCACTGGGGAGGCTGAGAATGGAAAATGGAAAGTTTGAGTCCCACCTCAGCTACACAGCTAGACCCAGTCTCAGAAAACATTGTTCTTTTTTTCTTTTTTCTTTTTTTTTTTGTCGGTCCTGGGGCCTGAACTCTGGGCCTGGGCATTGTCCCTTAGCTCTTCAACTCAAGGCTAGCGCTCTACCACTTGAGCCACAGCACCAATTCCAGCTTTTTCTGCTTATGTGGTGCTGAGGAATCGAACCCAGGGCCTCATGCATGCAAGGCAAGCACTCTACCATGGAGCCACATTCCCAGCCCCAGAAAACATTGCTCTTGATGATAAGATGCAACACTAACTTCAGAGTGGACTTTGGAGGAAAAAGGAAGGAATGAAGGCAGGAATTGAAAGGCAGGCAGTTCCCCCCCCCCCAAGTGCTGTGGCTTTGAACTCAGGGCCTGGACACCATCCTTGATCTTCTTTTGCTCAAAGCTAGCACTCTACCACTTGAGCCACATGCCATTTCCAACCTTTTCTGTTTATGTGATACTGAGGAATCAAACTCAGGCCTTCATGTATGCTAGGCAAGCACTCTACCACTGAGCCACATTCCTAGCCCCATCAGGCAGTCTTTATCGAGTGTATATACCTCAGGAAGGAATTTCAGAAACATGCCAATGAGAAAATATGCCTTTCACTCGAAAAATGCCACCTATCTAGTAGCATCTGTAGAGCTCAATGGATTGGACTTGATATAAGCAGGTGTACCATCTTGTCTAACAGTTCTGAAGGCCAGAAATCCAAGATCAAGGCTGTGTAGGGCATACCTGCTCTGAGCCTGCAGGGGAGTCCTTCTGGCCTCTCTTTAGCTTCTGGAGGCTTCCCAGCAATTTTTTTGCCCATCAACACTCAGCATTCTCCCTGCGTGTCTTTTTCTCCAATCATCTGGGATTACGGACCCACGTTACTGCACTAAGACTTCATATTAACTAATTGCAGCTGCTATGATCCTATCTCCAAATAGGGTTATATTCAAAGTACCAGCGGTTAGGATGTCCACATATCTTTTTTGTTGTTGTTGTTGTTGTCAGTTGTGGGGCCTGGGCGCTATCCCTGAGCTGTTCCGCTTAAGGCGAGTGCTCTACCACTTGAGCCACAGCTCCACTGTTGGTTAACTGGAGATTAGAATCTCACAGACTTTCCTTCTCAGGCTGGCTTAGAACTGTATTCCTCAGATCTCAGTCTCCTGAGTAGCTAGGATTAGAGGTGTGAGCCACCAGGGCCTGGCTTCACATATCTTTTTTTTGTATCTACACACACACACACAATTTTATTTTTTACGACTGTCTTGCTATGTAGCCAGGCTGGTGTACCTATTGTTCCTATACTAAGGAGAGACTTGGGGAACACTGGAGGCTGAAGCAGGAGAATTGCTTGAACCCAGAAATTTGAGGTCAGCCTAAGCAATATAGCAGAGACCCGCCTCCCCCCCCCCACTACAGAAAAACAAGGGGAGATCACCAGCTGTGGAGATCATCTGGCCACCATTGAGCCCATATCCAGCCAAATCTTGCCAGTTCTCCTTGTACATACACATTTGCCAGGTTGCCTACTTCTTTCCATCCTCAGGGCTGCCTCCTGTCCAGTGCACCGTGTCACCTAACCCGAGAGAGTACAGATCCTCTTAAAGGATCTCCTGCAGCTCCCAGAAACCCAGGGCATTTTGTGAAGCACACACAATAACATGTAAACATGGTCCCAGGGCCCTGCACAGTCTGGCTATGGCTACTTACCTAGCTCTTCTCACTGTCCCTGTCCCCTACTACTAGGCATTTCTGCTGCTCCTGATTCCAGCCCCACTGTCTCCCCTGCACCTGTGCTTCTGGGAATATCTAGCCAAATCTTTGTCTGTCCAGGAAACCTGATATGATCCAGGTTTGCTGTCAGCATTGTGTGAATCTGTCTGCCCTGCTGTACTCTTATGTTCAGGAGGCGGGTTCGTCCTGCTCACCATTAAGTTCCTAGTGTGGTGTGGACACAGGTAAGCCATTGACATTGTCGTTGGCCAGTGATTTCAGCTGACTGTGACTTAGAGCAAGTTTTATTCAACCTCTAGGGACTTTGTTGCTTTAGTGGGTGGTGGTGCTACCTTTTACTTTCATTGGGTGTGGCAGCTCACCATCCACCTATCCAATCCAATCGAATCTCTCTCTCAATCATCTATAATCTCAGCTCTCTTTCTTTCTTCTTTCTATGTATATATGTATGAATCTATCTATCTATCTATCTATCTATCTATCTATCTATCTATCTATCTATCTATCTATCTATCTGTTGGGTCTTCGTCTGACCCACGAGAGACAGATGGGGTCCGAGGAAAGGTAAGTGTGGCACTCGCCTGTTCCCCAGCCTCCCTCAGCCTAGGAGACAATCAGACACAGCGGGGATCCAAATCCAACAGAGAGCAGCCCTTTTTAAAGCCAAAAAGGGTGGGTGGCATGGCAAGGGAAGAAGAGGAACCAATCACTGTCAAGGTCACACCCTATCATGCACCTGAACCTTCATGGGCTGGTTAGGCACTGATCGGAAGATCAATTGGGCTCTGCCCACTCTACTCTCTCCCAGCGCCATCTTTGCTGCCCATGTGCTCTACAGTAAATTGGGCTCTGCCCACTGAACTCCCTCTCAGCGCCATCTTTGCTGCCCATGTGCTCTACATCTATCTATCTATCTATCTATCTATCTATCTATCTATCTATCTATCTATCTATCTATCTATCTATCTATCTATCTATCTGTCATCCATCAAGCCTGTCTTCTTTCTTTCTGGTTGGTCTATCTCTTTCTCTGTTTCTGTCTGTCTGTCTCTTTATCCGTCTCATCTCTGCACTCATTATTGAGACGCTCAGATGAAGGCACTCTTTGAGGCAGGTTGCTGTAATGGGGAGAGTTCAGAAGTCAGAGAACCTGGTTTCAGCTATGTTTCTGCCATTAATGATGTGTGACTGAACCTGTGTGAGCCTCACATTCTCCATTTGTAGGAATGGGAATGCTAATAGTACTTAGCAGAGTTAAATGAAACAGTACATACAGAGAACAGAGCCAGGACAGAGAAAAAGCTGCTTTCAAAATGATAGCAATGAGTATTGCTATTATTAAAAACATGTCACATGCTAAAGTTCATTGCAGATACTTTTCCTTGTTCAGAGACCTGCTGTTGGGCAGAGCAATGTGGTTTACTTCCTACTCCCCTGAACTCCTTCTCTCCATCAGTTCCCTTATTCTCCACCACTTGTTCTGTTCCGGAAACTTGGCAGGTAGTCTGTGCAGTTATTTTCAGAGGAACGAGTGGGTAAAATCGGCAGCATTTCCCCCGGAATGTCTGTGCCCAGGGATTATGAGTTTATGGCGCATCTGCTTTGTGTATAAAAGCCTTGCCCCCCGCCCCCTCCCAGCACCACCCCTGCCTTGGAGGTGAGAAAGCAGGGACTCAGCCATTGCCTGTGTTCTTCCTTCTCAGACGGGGGTGGGGTGTTTGCCCATGGGCCCAAGTGGTTGCAGGGAGGTAGCAATGACACATCCCTTGCAGGTGTCTAGATGGGCAGAGGGAAGAGGCTATCATTAGCAGGTTGGAGGCTTTAGAGAGCTCGGGAGCAGTTGAGAGGGTCCCTCTTGGATCGTCAGCCCATCTTGAAGTGACAATGGTGACTCAGTTTGGCATCCCAGGCAAACTCCTGTACAAAGGATAGTTATATCTACTGCTGTCCAGAGGTTATCTTGAGTCCTGTGGTTGTCTGGGGGTGGGGTCATGCTGTAGGGCAGTCTATGCTGCTCTTCTGCTGGTAGTGCTAGGACTGGAACCCAGAGCCTTGAACATGCTCTACCATTGACCTCTATTCCCAGTCAGTCCCAGTGGGTGCCTGTGGGCATCTACACAATGATGGGCTTGAGACCTTGACCTGGAGTGGCGGTTTCTCTGGCTCTGGAGAAGCATCTATTGAGAATGGTGGGCAGCAGAGCTTCCCATCCACCATGGTGGCTAAGATGTGCTTTCAGCACTGCTCCCCACCCCCATCCCCGGCACTCCACTCCTAGGTATTCCTCTAGTACCACTCTGGGCTCGCGACAACCTGCGTAACTTCTCTCCTCACTGCGTTCTACCCCCACCTTCCTCCCCATCCCTTTCTCCTCCCACTCCCAGTGCCTGCCCACCATCTCTTTCCTCACAACAGCTTCAACCACAGAGCCAGATGACCCTCTACTCTCACTAAACAACACAGCCAATGAAGGATGCTCTTTTTTCCTGGAAGACAGGGAGGGTTGAACCCCCACTTTCGGAACTTCACAGGCAAGTTTGCATAATGAGAAAACCCAACCCAACCAGATGACCCATTAGCCTGTATTCCCATCTATTTCTCCATTACTTGGGAATGGAAACCAAAGGTCAGAGGGGTGAATTAACAGCCACGTGGGGGGGGCGGGGAGAAGAGACTGAACAGACAGGGTAGGTGTTGCGTGAACACTGTAGTCTCATGCCTAACTCTGTTGCTTTAACCACTGGTTTGAACGTGAGCGCACCAGCCTGTCTGTGCCTTGGTTGCTGTCTTGTAGATATAATGCTGTGGTTGATGGTGGCAAATGATGACTTACTGCTTCCTTTTTGTCCTCTGCTAAGCAGTTTTCCTGTGTTGACACAAGAGTCTTGGGAATGGGTACACTGATTATAGGACAAATCGGTTATGGCTACACAGTGGACTACAAATGGTGAGCCTCATTATTATCACTACTAGTGGTGACAGGAAGTGGAGCTGATCCTAGGGTTGAAAGGCATCACAGGAGCACTGCCTTTTCAATCCCAGCTCCTACATTCTGGAAGCTCTTCTAGCACATGCTCTCCAGTTTGGCTGTTGCCTACTCTTGGCACCTTCCAAAAGCTAGGCAGCCCCAGACAGTTAGTAGAGAGGAATTATTTTTTCTCTTTAAAAGTCTGCTCTCCCCCTTGGCCAGCATTTTTTGTCCTTGTGTTGGGTAACAGAGCCTCCAAAGGCTGCATGAATCTGGGGCAGGACCAATGGATGGCTGGTATCTGCGCTGAAGGAGCCTGGTGCTTCTCAGTGGAGGATCTTGGGACAAGAGAGCAGCCTAAGCCACCTACTGCCTACTTCTAGTCACACATATGACCCTGTCCCTTGGCACCCGGGACCTGAGTGATACACGTCCTTCCTTAGAGCTGGTCTTCTGAAAAATCAGCTCCCTTCTGCAAGGAGAAATCTGGCACTGGAAACTGCAGCCCACTGGTTTCTGAGTGCCAGCTGGCTCACTGGGACAGCTACAAAACCAAGTTCTGGTTTCCTTAAGATGAGGTAGGAGGGAATCTGGGCCTCCAACACCCAGGCTATGGGAATGATAATATCGATGTTGACAATGCCAACTCCAGCAGCAGCAGCTACCACTTAATGAGTATCACACTACGTGCCAAGCAATTACTCATTGCCAGATTTGACCTGTAGCAACCATACAAGGTGGGTTTATTCTCCTGGGACACAAAGGGAAGTAGAGGTTTGGAGGCCTTCCAAGTCCCTGAGCCCAAGGTCACACAGCCCCTGGCTGCATGGCTGTGCAGGTTACATAACTGAGCCTCAGTTTCCTCTTCTGGAACATAGGACGACCACTGGACCTCAAAACTAGATAGCCAGGGAGATAGCCACTCAAGGATGTTTGTGGCTGCTTTCCCGGGAGAGCACCTGGGTCCAGAGCTGGGCTTCCTCCTCATGAGGGGAAGCACTTCCTTTGCAGGGAGGGGCAGAAATTCTTTTATACTATTGGCAGGAATGTAAATTAGTGCAGCCACTATGGAAATCAGTGTGGTAGCTCCTCAAAAAACTAAAAGTAGATTTTGCATCATCATTGAATTACACCACACCTGGGCATATATAAATGAAGGAAACTAAGTCAGCAAACAGTATAAACACATTCACGCATATGTTCTTAGCAGCGCTATTCACATTAGCTAAGCTATTGAATCAATCTAGGCACCCATTAACTGATGAATGGATAAAGAACGTGTATATATTCAAAATGGAACATTATTCAAATACAAAGAATAAAATGATGCTGTAGGAAAATAGATACAATAAGGGATCATATTAAGCAAAACAAGCCCAACTTGGCCAGATATTACATATTGTCTCTCACATGTGGAATTGGGAGCTAAACAGCTAAATACCATGCATGTAACAGGATCTGTTTTTGAATAGACTAGTATAGAGCACATGGGCAGCAAAGATGGCACTGGGAGAGAGTAGAGTGGGCAGAGCCCAATTGACCTTCCGATCAGTGCCTAACCAGCCCGTGAAGGCTTAGGTGCACGATAGGGTGTGACCTTGACAGTGATTGGTTCTTCTTCCTCCCTTGCCATGCCACCCACCCTTTTTGGCTTTAAAAAGGACTGCTCTCTGTTAATAATAATAATAGTTAATAATAATAATAGTTAATAATAATAATAGTTTTCTACCTGCTGGATTTGGCTCCCCGCTGTGTCTGATTGTCTCCCAGGCTGAGGGAGGCTGGGGAACGGGCGAGCTGCACTTACCTTTCCTCGGACCCCGTCCGTCTTTTGTGGGGTGGATGAAGACCCAACAGACTAGTGGTAGGGGAGAGAGAAAAGAAAGGTGATACGAGGGTGAATGTGATATGAAGTATTTTTTTTTTTTTTTTTTGCCAGTCATGCTTGAACTTAGGGCCTGGACACTGTCCCTGAGCTTCTTTTGCTTAAGGCTAGCACTTTACCACTTGAGCCACAGTATCACTTCCAGCTTTTTCTGTTTATGTGGTACTGAGGAGTCAAACCCTGGGCTTCATGCATGCTAGGCAAGCACTCTACCACTGAGCCACCTTCCCAGCCCATATGAAGTACTTTGTATGCATGTGTGAATGTGCCTGTCTGTTCTATAGTACCCAGAAAACACATGGAAACTTCCTTTGAAGTGGTTTCCTCTATCATTTCTAACTTGGGAGCAAGGAGCGAGCCCCTCTTATATGTCTGACTCTCACAAGAACATCAACACTAACACTTAGTAGGTCCTTACAGTGTGCCAGGCACCACTCTAAGTTTGCTAGGCATGTTGTCTCAACTTATCCTCTGTGATAATTTTGTTACCTTAAACTTGACTGTACTAGGGGATGCCCAGTGTGCTGATAAAACACTGTTATTATCCATTTTACAGATGAGGCGAGTGAGGCACAGAAAATTGAAATGCCTAATCTACAACAACTAGTTGCAAGAAGCACAACAGTGGGTCTTTCGGGGACCTGGCTTTAGAGCACTTCATAATCTGAAATAGGGAAGTGCTGTGGCTCAGAGTGGTAGAGCTCCAGCCGGGAGCAAAAGAGCTCAGGGACAGCGTCCAGGCTGCGAGTTCAAGCCCCATGACCACCACCAACAAAAAAATACAGTTAAAAAACCATCTGAAATAGACAGGGTGTCCTGCTGCTAGGGAAATGACAGCCTGGAAGGAGAGCCAGACAGCCATAGCAAAGGGGTGAGGAAGAGGGTAAGCCCAGAACATAGGGAGGCTGAGGGAGGAGAAGAGATTCTGAATCAGGGAAACAAACCACAAAGGGCAGGCTGGCACTCAGATGTAGAGTAGGATGATGATATTCTGGCTGCAGGGACTGAATGTCAAAAACCCCGAAGGCCAGAGTCACAGAGCAACATAATGTGTGAGTGTGCACGCGCACCTGCGCATGTGTGGTGAATTATAAGTGCACTGGAACCAATGGTGGGAGGTGAGGAATGTTGAGGAATGAGGATCAGCAGATGGTCCCGAGCCAGACCACAAAGGCACCTGGTGGAGGAGCTGAAACATCAAAGGCACCCTGCCTCTGTGTGGAGAATATCCATGAAGGACTGGCTGGCCGATTTAAGTGGAAGGAGAGCAGGAACTTTCTGGTACAACTGAAGGAATGAAAATCCGGTGCCTTCACAAATGCTGACAAAAACAAATAAGCAAAAACAACTTAGCACAGAAGGAATTTTGCCCCAGTGTCAGGAGACCTGGGCATGAGTTACCGGGCTTGCTGTATCAATGCTGTTGACCGCGCAACTAGGGGACACCCACTGCATTGTGGTCCAGGGGACATGGTACCTGCTCCCGTGAAACAGTGCTGTCCCCTGGCACATCGTGCAGAGGCGGGACCGGTCTATATCTGAGTTGTCCATTCTCATGGCCTATGACCATACGTGGCTGTGAAGCAGTTGAGATGATGGAGCAACTGGATTAAAAATGTTACATTACATTAATTAAAATTTCAGCAGCTGCCTGCACGTATTGTCTGCCATTTGGACAATGCAGTCCTGAGGTCTTGCAGTCTGTGCAGCCCTGTGTTGTGGCATCAGTCTACTTGTTCCTTGGGAAAATCACAATAAATACTATTATTATTGTTATTACCTTTTTTTGGTTGGTCGTGGGGCTTGAATTCAGGGCCTAGGTGCTGTCCCTGAGCTTTTGTGCTCAAGGCACAGTCCCACTTCTGGTTTTCAAGTGGTTAATTGGAGATCAGAGCCTCACAGACTGTCCTGTCTGTGCTGGCTTCAAATCACAATCCTCAGATCTCAGTTACTGTAGTTAGGATTACAGGTGTGATCCATCAGAGCCCAGCCACAACACAATCCTTCTTGTTGTTGTTGCTGTTACTTTCTCGGTGTGTTTTCAAGAATGAAACATAGAGTGAAACATTCAGGGGAACAAGTTAATACCATATCGAAGATGGGGTTTGGATGATATGGAATATAAAAAGCTGGAGTCAATCATGCAGTAAACCAAATAACCAAAAGAACTCAAGTGATGATTTATTGAGAAACTGGCATACTTAATATCCAAACCACAAATATCATCCGGCCGGAGGTGGAGGTGGGGGTGGGACTCTGTCACTAACAACACGGGAGGAGCTAAGCGATAGTCTCTAGTACACACCACATGTAGGCGGTCTTCTACCAAGGTGACCGGTCTGTGCTATTTGAGTCATGCATTGTGACTGCTCCTGTTAAGGAGGCAGGATGGCCTTTGATTTTGGGGTTCTGTCATGTTATTCACTAACCAACAAATGACACCACCAAAGACTTGGAAAGCACTTACATAGTGTCCTTTGCTGACCTGCATCTCTTCTCATTGCTGTGAGAAAACTTGTACCTGCTCTTGCCCACTAATCTTAGGGCAAATGGAGAGCTGTGGTTTGACCCAGCTCCGCCCAGCCTTGGCCAGCCAGTCACAGTCAAACCAGAGGGGGCCATGTGTGAGTTTAGCCTGTATCCCTCAGCCTCAGCCAACTCCCAGTCACCAGGTGAACACATGCCTTTTGTCACAGGCCCACTGAGGTTTTGTAATTGTTATGTAGCAGGGGTTAACTGAGACATGACTTCATGATTTGATTTGAAATGTACCAATTCCTATGAATATTTGAATCCTAGCACTTAAGGGTCTGCATTCCTCTACCCTTTGCCATTCTGGGTTCTCTAGGTGGCATTCTCAAGTTAAACATCTGGACTTTTAAGAACAATGCATATTCATTGTAGGAAGTGGCATGAGAAAAAAAAGCATTTAAAAATCACGTAGGCTAGAAACCTTCAGATAGACGGTTGCCATTTTGTTATTTTGTCAGGTAAATATCGAGGTACACACCTGCATATGTGCATACAAACGCACATGCGTTTATAGAGCTCTGCATTCTGTATTATTTTGTTCAGTGGAATGTTGTATAAGTCAGCATTTCCTCACATCCTCAGATCTTCTCCTGGAACATGTTTCTTAGCAGTTGCATATTAATATTCTATGGTATTGCTGTATCATATTTTATTTAACCATTCCCTTCTTCTGAACATTTCAATTCTTTGCAATTTTTCATTATTACAAATAATTCTGCTGTGTTCATCTTTGTACATAAATCTCACCATGCTCCTGTGATTGTTCCCTTAGGCAGTGTTCCTAGAAGTGAAATTCCTTGGTGAGAGGGCCTGAACAATTTTAATAAGGTGTTTCCAAGTTGGCGCCCAGAAAGGTCACTTTATAGTTTCACCAGAAGAACAGGAAGGAGCTAGTATTTGCAAGTATTTATAAACAAGCACACTGGGGAAATATCAAAACAGACAGTCTGGGACTAAGGTCTTTTTAAGCGTGTGGAATTGGCATGTGGGATTCCATTAAATGTGACATAGCTCTAGAGGCACCTCTGCAAAGAGTCAGGAGATGCCATGTAGCTATCACCTGCCCAGTCATGTTTACCTGTGTGACTGCTGGCTAAAGCTTGAGAAGAATTACTGAGAGATGATGAGCAACCTGACCTTTTTGTTGAGGGGTGTGGCCTGGTGGACATCTTTGTTGACAAGACCTGCCTCTGTGGAACAATCTGATACCCCAATGGCAAATTCTAGATCATCACTTAGTAACTTTGAGATTTTGCCAATCTGTGTGTCGTTGGTCTCATGGTTTCTTTCTATAACATGAAAAGCCACAACTGTGGCTTTAATTGGCAAATCATTTAGTACAGGGCTTGACACTAGAAGCTACATTATAAAAATTAATTTTGTTCTTATAAAGACAAAATGAGGAGCCACATCAGCAGATGAGGGGAAAGTTACAAATTGAGAGTCACTTCTGAACAGGTTCTTTGAAGTTTTCACAGGTGTATGACAAAAAGGAGAAAAAGGTGTGGACAAATGCCAATGCCAACACATACGTCCCTAAATGCTGGCCCTTTATTATAAGATAAAATACTTCGATTTTTTTTTAAGAGTTAAAACTTCTTTCTAAAATATAAATGTAACATTTTCCTTCCAATAGTGGCCAAGTGAGTAAAAATATTGGGCTGACCTTCATATAGATAAAATTATAGAGTTCACTATTGTAAGGATGGGAGGTGATGGCTAAGACTCCAGTAGAAACCTGTGCTTCTTGTGGCCTGAAGAACCAGAGGACAGAGTTGTAGACAGCAAGGGGTCTAGGGAAGATGGAGATAGGGAGCTCAGATCCTCTGTATCCCTTCTGCCCACACCTCTGGCTCACTTATAAAGAACTTGTGCCTCAAGACAACCCATGGAGTCCAGATAAAGCTTCCTGATTGGTAGAGTTTGTAGTTTGCATTTTACCAAGTTAAATGTCTACTAATACAAAGAAAAGAAACACTCTTCAGGGAAATAAGACAGAATCCAGAGTCCCCATGATTTAACATCCACAATATCTAGGCTGCAATCTGAAGCCACTCTGCGTCCCATATTTGAAAGAAAAGACAAGGAATAGAGATTAACTCCAAGGTGACCTACATATTGGGATTAGTAGACAAGAACGTTTTTTTTTTACTTTTAAAAAATGTTGTTATTATTTTTTTGGGGGTTGGTCATGGGGCTTGAACATGGGTCTGGACACTGTCCCTCAGCTCTTCAGCTCAAGGAGAGCACTCTACAACTTGAGCGATAGCACCACTTCTGGCTTTTTTTGCTTATGTGGTGTTGAGGAGTCGAACCCAGGGTCTCATGCATGCAGTGCAAGCACTCTACCACTAAGCCACCTTCCCAGCCCCCCATTTTTATTTTTTTCTAACATAGATTTACTAATTAGGTTTTTTGGTTTATAGAAAGTACAGAGAATTCCCTGTATGCCTACTCCAGTTTCCCCTATTAAAACACCTTGTGCAGGGTGTCAGTGGCTCACATCTGTATTCTGATATCTGAGGATTGTGGTTCAAAGCCAGCCTGGGCAGGAAAGTCTGTGAGACTCTTACCTTCAATTAACCACCAGAAAAAGTAGAAGTGGCACTGTGGCTCAAATTGGTAGAGCTCTAGCTTTGAGCACAAAAACTCAGGGACAGTTCAAGCCCCATGACGGACAAAACATGAGATAAAAATAAAACACCTTGCATTGGCGCAATATTATGGGAGAGGACCAAGGGACCAGTGTTGAAACGCTGTCATTAACTGAGGATGCTCCATGTTTAGTGTGGTGGGTTCTAGTTTAGACAGATGTTCATTGACCTGCATTCACCATTACAGTATCATACAGAGTAACATCACTGCCCTGAAAAATCCCCCATGCTCTGCTAGTTGGTCATCCCTTTTCCCAGTCCTGCTCCTCTTTTTACTGTCTTCTTAATCCACCTTTTCCAGAATGACATAGTTGAAATCACATGATCTGCAGCCTTTCTAGATTAGCCTCATTCACCCCATGATAGGTGTTTAAGGTCCCTCCATGTCTCTTCCTGTCTTGGTAGCTATTTCTTTGAAGTGTTGATATTGTTGCTCTTTCTGGGTGCCTCACAAGTTCTTACCCATTCTCCTGTTGAAGGATGTTTTAAAGTCTTTAAAAAAAAGTCCATCCATGGCAGGCTGGGGTTGGAGACCAAGAGACTGAGATGACTTAGGTATGCCCAGTCTATGTCTTGATGCACTAGCACTTGGTAATAAGCTCAGGTGGGTGGGGACCTCAGATAGTCAGTGTCCTTATAAGAAGAGACCTTTCATAGATCCTTCTCCCTCTTTCTCTCTCTTTCCCTCCTTCTTCCTCTTCCTCTCCTTCCCCACCCTTGCAGTGAGAAGGCAGCCATCTAGGAAGCAGAAGAGGGGCCCTCACCAGAACCCAGCCATGCTGATTGTTGATCATAGACTTCGACCTCCATAATTGTGAGTAAATATGTTTTGTTGTTGTTGTTGTTTAAGCTACCCAATCAGCAGAATTTTGTTATGGTGGCCAAGGTGACTAATACATGTCCCATAGGGTCTCCTTAGCTAGACTTTCTTGACCATCCAAGCTGCTCCTCTCAGCAGACTGGCTACTTTTCAGAAAGCCATTAAATCATGGACAACACTAGCTGACTCTGAGTACATAGCCTCCCCTCATTACGAGATTCAGGTCACTGCATCCAGGGGTCAGAAAGTTCTGGGTCTCATCAGAGATATATTTCAATGATGAACCCAGAGCAGATGTAAACAGGAGCAGGTTAATGAAGTGCCCACTCCAGATGGAGTGTGGGCAGGCACAAGAGGTCCTAAGACCTCAGTTTTTATCGAGGTCTGTGGATATGGGAGTGGCCAGTCCTGGAAACCTGGGTAATGTGTCATTAACTTCTAGAGACTGGATCATGTGTCATCAGCGCCTACTAACAGGTTGGGTGACGAGGAGTTCTTGGACTCAGGTAGTCAGATGGGTGCTGCCATTTCCCACGGGCAAGACCCTGCTGTATGCCACGAGTTATTTCATTAACATCAACAATCCAGGAGATGATTTCTTATTAACATCCCCACCTCTATAGCCATCATGTCTCACTCCCTAGCTCACTCTTCCATCAACCTGAACTGGTTTATGCTCCCTTTGGATCTCTTCTGGGCTGAATTTGCTGTGTGATCTCACTGAACCAGACTCATGGCTGTCTGCTGTTGATCAGGGTAACCATTTGGTCATTCTTCCTATATCTTTTTCCTTTTCTTTTCTTTTTTAAAATTTGATGGTGAGGTTTTGGACTCAGGGCCTGTCCCTGAGCTCTTTTGCTGAAGGCTAGCTCTCTACCACTTTGTGCTACAGCTACACTTCTGGTTTCCTGGTGGTTAATTGGAGATAGGAGTTTCCTGGACTTTCTTTTCCAGGCTGGTGTTGAACTGCGATCCTCAGATCTCAGTGAGCCATCGGCACCTGGCCATATCTTTTGCTTTCTGTGCATCTGGGAGGTTTTTATTTATTTTGTTATTTTCCATATTTCAGGGGTCTTTGGGAGAACAAATGTACTCCTTCGTTCTCTGCTAAGAGCTGCAGAGGCAGAGAACTAGGTAACAGAGGGGGAAAGCAGGTGTCATCCTCTCTCTGCCTTTCTTACCTCCCATCTCACACCTTTTCTCTACACGCATGTGGTTTCTTTGCCTCCAGAAAGATTTGTGGCTTCCAAGTGTACCGGGCTGTTTTGTCTTGGGAGAGCCCTGTGCTGTCTTCCGTGTGTGCTCAGAAGTAAATACTTACCAAGCCCTCATACGGAGGGGCCAGTGGAAGAGGACAGACAATCCCCTGTTTTTATTTATGTTTTTTTCTTCTGGAAAAACAAAACAACAAAAAACCCAATCCCCCCCCCCCCAAAAAAAAAAACGACAAAGACAAAGGAAGGTTTGTTAACAAAGGAATTCACTTTCAGTAGATTGAAAGCAGCCCATCTAATGGAAGAGAAAGACCTGTGAACAAATTTTGTACAATCCCTGCCTTTATGGAGTATATAGTCTCATGGGGGAATGTCAGACATTAAGGAAAAACAGGTTGGGAAGATGGCTCAGTGGTAGAGTGCTTGCCTCACATGCAAGAGGCCCTCGGTTCCATTGCTTAGCACCACATAAGCAGAGAAAGCTGGAAGTGGTGCTGTGGCTCAAGTGATAGAGCCCTAACCTTGAGCACAAAGATACAGGGAGAGTGCGCAGGCCTTGAGTTCAAGCCCCACAACCAACAAAAAAAAAAAAAAAAAAAAAAAAAAAAAAAAAAAAAAAAAAAAAAAAATCCCCCCCCCCCTTTAAGTGCTAGGGATGACTAAGATAGGATGCTAAGAGAGAGAAAACAAATGGCCTCTGTGTGCCTATATACGACCAGAGGTGGTCCATAGCCCTTTCATGATTTTCTAAGACCCAACTGCTTGAGTCTCATCATCTCCAGTCCTTGTGTCTGCATATTGCGCACTAACTGGAGACGAGGAACAGCACATACATCACCCTTGTGCTGTCCTCCTCTCCTTCTGGGACTCTCCTTCATATTCTGCTCTCCTTACCTCACACAGAATCCCTTCCCTTTGATTGCGTCTTGGTGTGTGCAGTGAGCTTGGCCCCTTAGGAATGTCTCTTCAGCCCCTGGTGAACTTATTACAACATCCTCCCAAGCAACAACAGCACTTTTCTCCTTAAGGATTCCTGACAAATAAAAGGTTTTCCAGCTTATTGCTTATCAGTCTCTGCTGGGATCCAGTGAGCTCCCTGAGGGCAGAGGCTATGTAGGAGCAGTGGCATTCCTGTGTCCCACAATCAGGCACCAGGATAGGGATTTATAAGCGAGTGATCCCCAGAGATAAACAGAAAAACCTGGAAGGGGACTCAGTCAAACGAGGGTGAAATTTGGAGGATTAGCCAAATTGGTCGCCAAATTGTCAGCTTGGTCCCACAGAGAGCTCTGCAGGGCAAATGTCTCCAGCAGTGTCCCACCCCATGTCCAGAGCAGCTGGGATCTCACATCCTGTTCCCACAAGTCACTGGGGGAAGGATTGCCCTGGCAGGAATGTAAATTCACAGCTAGGGTGGCTAGCCATGTTGGATTCTTTGAGAACATTCTAGAAGCAGTCACTACATCTGTGCAGTACTTTAGGTTGCTTTTATATTTGCATTTCTTCATTTGGTTCTTGAAAGGGATTAATCTCATTTCAGAGATGAGAAATCCAGGGACGTTACCTCAGAGTTTCATCTACGCGCAGGGACTTGAACTTGCCATTGATGATGGCTGTGTTCCTGAGGATGAGCACGATGATTATTTAATGAAGCTGCTCTTTGATTATGTAAGAGAAAGTTAGCAATCTGGTGGTCCACCTGCCATCCCCATCTCTAAGATATGTGCTGTATTGGCACAATTACACACACATACACACACACACCACCCCCATGTATATAATTTAATGCATGTATTAACATTGGAAAATTTCACATGAAAATCTGGATTTCTAACTTTTCTAGAAGCCAGAACATTTGATTCCACATTCCCTACTGGTTGAGGTTATGGCCACTGCCTGATCCGTTTTTAATGTTCTCCATTGCTTCCTCTAATTGCACTGTCCAGACAGGCAACTAGTTGCCATGCATGGCTATTGAGCTGTTTTTGTCTCAGTTGGGATGATGGCTAGAAGCTTAAATCTGCATAGGGTTCACATTGGATTCCCATGAAGCTCCACGGGTATAGTGTCCTGGATAGAGGCAGCTTCCTTCACTTCTGCTCTCCACTTGATTTTGTGCTTCATGAAGAGCCATTGTGGTCTGGAGTCATGAGATCGCGGTTCAAATCCTTGCTCTGATACTTGCTCTCCTGTCTTTGTGCTTGGCATTTTTCTTTGTATCATCAAGACTCTGGACTTAATGTTCTAACTTTTTACTATTGAAACTTCCTCTCCCCCTGCCCCCACACCTCTAAATTTACCCTTTTGCAGTGGGGGGCTACTGCTACCGGCTTTAATCTGAGCTTGCTCTCCTGGGTAGCCGCCCCTCCTCTTGCCCTGATTGCCTTCATTCCAGCTGCTTCAAAGCCTTTGGGGAGCCCTGTCTCCATCAGGGGCCTCCCCCCTCATTCCACAGGGGGTTGTGTCCTCCATCATTCTGCTTGGCTTGTTGTTTACAAAATGCAGAGTGGATCATGCTTTCCTTTCCTTCTGGGTTCATATCTGCCATTTACCCTCATTTGAATCACGTATTTTAGCTATTAGTTCGCTCACCTTCCACAATTATTTCCACGCACCCTTGGAGTCATAAACCATTGTTCCAAGTGGTGTGTTGCCTATTTTAAGAACTTAATTTGTTTGTAATGCGCACATCAGCTGCATGATTTGTTTCTTGCTTGTAATTAACTTTTAAGCTGATGAAACTCAAGGCAAAGTTGGTGAGATTAATCACGCTGGCTGCATCCAAATCTTCCAACATCTTTGTCGGACTCAGCAAGTTTGGGAAGAATGATAGATTTTTATTTTCCCCTTCCATTTCCATCTGTTACCCTGCCGTTCTTGGAGCCAATTCATCCATTAAGTGGGCTTGGGTACTGGAGCTAGAATCGGATGCTTTTGGTTTCCGTACAAAGACAAGCAAACTTTTCCTCCAATCCCTCTCATCCTGCAACATGAACCCATCTCTTCCTTCCTGAGAATCTCCAGGGCTCGGGGACCAAAGCATCGTGAAGTGGTTGTATAATTTCCCTGCTTCCCACACCACAGTTGTAGGGTTGGTTGCTGATTTCCCAAGGTCTGGTGACTTGGCAGGGGAGTGACTGGGCTGGAGATAGCTAACTAAATGAATTTTGTCATTTAAGGACACTCTACCTGTGGCCCAATCCACAGCCCAAATCCACATGGCTAAATATTTTCAGAAGTCAAGGTATATGAAATCAAGATTTTGAAGTCTTAAGGGACCTCCCTGGAGAGCTTGCTAAAATGCAGCTTCTGTTTCAGTAGGTCTAGTATGGGGTCTGTGAATTTGCCTATTTTTGAGACAAGGTCCTCACTATGAATCCTGGAACCCATGATCTTCCTGCTTCAATCTCACGAGGGCTGGGATTACAGGTGTGTGCCACTATATCTGGCTCAATGAATCTGCATTTTGGACAAGCTCTCAGATGAGGTCAGCGCTCATATATTGAGGGGCCGGGTACGAGTCTGCTGGTTTTGTACAGTCTGGAATTGTGACAGGTGTGATGATTGGCACATGGGTACTCTCAGCCACTTGGGGGCTAAGGAGCGACACTCAGGGATGCACATAAATAACTCTGTACCAGATCAGTTATATCGGGTGACATGTCTTCCATCCTATTCTCACATTAACAACAACAAAAAGTAGTAATTTTGTTTCTGTCCCAATTTAGGAAGGGCTAAATGTCATGTGCTGATATTTCTTTTGCATATATATATATATATATATATGTGTGTGTGTGTGTGTATGTACCATATATATGTATATAGATATGTACTGTGTGTGTGTGTGTGTGTGCATGTGCATGTGTGCACACATTTGGCTTTGGGAAAAGAATTTATAGTAACAGATTGTCCTCACCAAGCATCTCCATCTAAGTATAGCCTGCCTCCATCTGAAAGGGCCTGCTTCCAGAGAGCCCTGCAAATTGAGAAATCCTTGTTCCTGTTGTCAAAATTCTCGAGACAGCTGCCCAGTTTTCCCTCTACAGCACTGGCTTTTCCAGTTTTTTTTTTCCCCAGGCTCTGATCATACCTTTGGTGGGTCTTCAATTCAGGGCTGACTCTGGAATAGTCTTCCAGATACTTTGCTACATCTACCATTTTTCAGGAATGACAGAGGGGCTGTTAACTTTCTATTAGCCCACACTTGTAAATACATATGTAGACATACACACCTACCCAAATATATGTGCATAACCAGTGGGTTTTGAAACTGGAAGATCAGGACATCCAATCTGTCTGGTGAGGAAGCTCATGGAAGACATAGAAGGACAGAATATTTGAAATGTGATTCATTTCCTAACACACCTGACATTACACTTGGAATTTCCTATCCTCTCTGCTCAGGAGGTTTTCCAAGTTGTTCCAGCCTCTGTGTCTACCTGAGCTGCTGCTGCTGCTTCCAAGACAGGTGATGGGTTTTCCTGCTTAGGCCTACCAGGCTCCTTGGACTGTGGTAGATTCCTAGGTTGGTAGGCCAGCTGCTGTGCAGACTTGAGAGAATGCCAAAAGGAGGAATGGAGATGCTCAGAGGTTGTCATCTGTCTAGTGGCTAAGAGAGCTGGTGGAGGGAGCCCCAAACTCAGTCTGGTCTAGAGTTGGCAGCTTTAACTATTATCCTTTATCATTGTATGTCTCAAATAGCACTCTGAGAAGCATCCTGGAGAGCTTATAAAAGTGCAGACTCAGATTGGAGGTCTGCAGTGAAGCCTGGGACTCCACAGGCCTGTGTGTGTGTCGGGTTGGGTGGTGGGGAGGGGGACAATGCTGAGGTTCATGGCCTCAGTGCCTTTGTTTGGACCTCATCTATTCCAGGACCCTTGGTAACCCCTGCCCACCCACCCCCTTAGGTTGGGGAAGACCAGCACCGTTGTGTTCTCCATCCAATCTTCTGTCATGTCCTGGGCTAACTAGTTGGACTAAAGGTGTGATGGTACCACACAGTGGGCAGCAGGCAGATATAGGGCTAAATCTGGTGATGTTCTGTGAGAGAAGGAATACAGGTCTCTTCTAAGGGTCCAGAGACACTTCCAAGCTGCTATTTGCTGAAATGCTCAGCCGCTGAGCTGAAAATAGCGATGGGGAGACTATCTGGGATTCCCCTCCTGCCAGGAAGTGGGTGGGTGGGGCTTGAAATCCCAGGGGGAGTAGCCACTACCAGGTCAGGATGTGTTGACAAATCCTGGAATGCTGACTACATAATAGTGTAGATGTGTACATAAATGGGTATCAGGCCCTGCTCATTTCCATCACAGTGATGAAACTCATGCAGACCAGCTGTGTTTCAGTCATGTAGGAACCATGTGATGCTTTGGGACCAGTGTATGAGTTTCCTGTTGCTGCTGTAAGAAATCACCACAGATTGAGCAGCTTTTGGTTTGTTTTTTGTTTTTGTTTTTTTTTGTTGGTCGTGGGGCTTGAACCCTGGGCTTGGGTGCTGTCCCTGCACCCTTCAGCTCAAGGCAAGCGCTCTACCGCTTGAGCCACAGTGCCACTTCTGGTTTTCGAGTGGTTTATTGGAGATAAGAGTCTCACGGACTTTCCTGCCTGGGCTGGCTTGGAACTGCGATTCTCAGATCTCAGCCTCCTGAATAGCTAGGATTACAGGCGAGAGCCACCAGCACCCGGCTTAGATTGAGCAGCATAATAAATCATAAATGTGTCATCCTCTAGTTCTGAAGGCTGGAAGTTGGACACAGGTATGAGTGTGCTGAAATCAAGGTGCTGCTAAAGTATTATTCCTTTCTAGAAGATGTAGTGGAGAATGCATTTTTCCAGTCATTTCCAACTTCCATAAGTCATCTTGGTTACCTGCGATCTTGGCTTGTGGCTCCTTCCTCTGTCGTCAAGCCCAGCACCAGTGGGTTGAATTCGTGTGTGTGTGTGTGTGTGTGTGTGTGTGTGCGTGCGCGCACGCGTGCACATGTGCATGTGTCTGTACTGTGGTTTGAACATTTGGCATTGAGCTCTCACTCAGCTAGCTTGCTTGGCTACAATTTAATTGATAATGGAATCTTGCAGACTTTTCTTCCTTGGGCTGGCTTCAAACTGTGATCCTTTTAGCCTCCTAAATAGGTAGGATTACAGGCCAGGCACTGGCTTTCAGTTTTTGGTAGGAGGTTGAATTCTTAATACCACATCATTCTAACTTTGTGGGCCTCATGCTACTTTTTCTTTTCTTTCTTTTTTTTTTTTTTTTGGGTCTGGTCATGGGGCCTGAACTCTGGGCCTGGGCGCTGCCCCTCAGCTCTTTAGCTTGAGGCTAGCGCTCTACTACTTGAGCCACAGCGCCACTTCTGGCTTTTTTTCTTTTTGCTTATGTGGTGCTGAGGAATCGAACCCAGGGCTTCATGCATGCAAGGCAAGTGCTCTACCGCTGAGCCACCTTCCTAGCCCTCTTTTCTTTTCCTTTTTCTTTTTTTGGTGTGCCAGTCATAGAGCTTGAAGTCAGGACCCAGATGCTGTCTTTGAGTGTCCCCTCTCCCCCAAAAGCTAGTGCTCTACCATTTGAACCACAGCTCCATTTCTGGCTTTTTGGTGGTTCATTGGAGATAAGAATCTTGTGGACTTTTCTGCTTGGGCTGGCTTTGAGCCAAGATCCCCCGGGTAGCTAGGATGACAGATGTGAAGCACCAGTACCTTCATTCTACCTCTTGCAGGTCTTTAAAAGTAGAGCTTGCAGTTGGATGATGCATTATAGGAGAAATGATTAGAAATTTAATTCTTCTTATTCATTTTTTGGTAGGTCAAACCTAATGGCTAGTGCTTACCCACTTTATTGGGTTTACTTGCAGAGAGGATGATCATAATGATAAACAGCTAACTCCTGTTAAGGTTTCCCTCTTGCTAAGCTCTTTACAGGTGCAACTCACTGAAATCTTACGAGCATAGCCATATAGCCCCATTTTACAGCTGAGACATTTGAGGCACAGAGGTTGAAACAGGCCAATTTTGTAGCCTCTAGCCCACATGTGGCCATTGTGCATTCATAGGTTTCTTCCTGCTCTCTTGTCCTGACAGCGTGTCAGATCACAGACTTTGCTTTGAGGGTCCCTTCAAGGCCTCCTTGGTGTGTGTGGGGGTCCTGAATCCCATAGGCCCTGCCCTGTTCCTTCACCTCAGTTTCCCCTGCTAGGCTCTGTCTTTCTCTCCGAGGCTCTGGGAGGATTCTGTAAATAGTTCCCTTGAGGTGCTGGAAGCATGGGGTGGAGAAACTCACTATAAATACTCAGTATTTATAATTAGCCTTCCTGGCGGCATAGTTCTGTGTGTGGAGGAGGCAAACACCTGCAGGGGCAGAAAGTCAAAACGCAGGGCCAAGGGGGCTCTCAGGAGCTGGTTTCTTGGTGCCACCGGATCTAGGGATGGCCCATAGGGAGCCAGATCCCTAGAGGAGAACACAGTGGGGCTGGAGCTTCAGCATTATCCCTGTCTCCTAGCCTCTCATCTCCTGGATGTGCCAACTTTATTCTCCTCCGTATACTGTGTCTTTTTCCTAGTGCCGATTTGGAGTTGTGCATTTTGGAGTCTCTGTTAATCATCTCTCTCCCACTGGACTGTAAATGCCATGTGACTAGGGACGGCCTCTGTCTGCTTCTGTGAGCATGCAGCAAGCTCCTGAAATGTGGGACGTAAATATTTACTCAATGAAGGTGAGACTCAGGTTGGCTGTTTCTCTTGCATCCCACACTTCCTCTACTCTGCCAGGCTATGGGATGTTGGCAGAGGGCTGATGTGGGGTGGAGGAGGGCTCAGGAGCCAGGCAGGCAAGGAAAGCCAGTCTCTAACCTGACCTCCTTCCCTCCTGCTCTGCCAGGAGCAGAGCACCAGCGGTGCTGAAGGAGACACGGCAGCTTGGGCTGAGGCTCCAGGAGGACGCACCAGAGCACTTCCTGGCGAGGAGAGGTTTTATACACCTGGTGCCCAAGCTGTGCTTCTAGGATTCTAGGTCTTCACCCGGAGCGTGGCTGGGCTGTGGCTCCAGGGGATGGAGCAGCTGAATGCTAACTTGAACATCCATAAGGAAATGGCCAACTTGGAGCTCATTCGCATAGCTATGCCCTTATCTCCAGGGATGTGGGAACTATGGACTTGGCCAAGAACAGATGGTTCGTGTTAATCAGTGATTTATACCATGCTGCTGACGTCCAGAACTGCCTGGAGATACCTTGTACCAACTTGCTACATGGCTTATTGGAAAAACATAGATGGATGGTCTGCACCTGGCTTCAGTTATTCTGCCTGGTTACTCAGCCTGGTTTTGGCTATGTGACCGGAGGGAAATAAGATGAACAAATGTCGCATCGAACTTACGCTTCTGCATCCCCGAGGCCCACATCCCCTCCACGCATCTATCTTTGTGGTTCATGGTCTGGCCCGGGACCAAGCTAGTCCCTGGAGACTGAGAGGCAGCAGCCCCAGCAACTTTGCAAATGTAATCTTTCTGAAGTTGCTCCGTGTTCTTTTGCTCTTATCCTTTTATATCTTCCACCTGTAATATGGCTGTCAGGACTTTATGGAAACCTTGTAAGTCCTCTCGATGCTCTGACCCTGCATAACTTCTGCAGCCTCTCAGGATGCTAGGCTCTGGCTCTTGGCAGTTTCCTCTTTGGATATCATCAGGATAGCCTCCCAGAGGCTCAAAGGTTCTGGATCTTCAGGAAGAGGCAGAACCCTGGGCTCAGCCTCTGTCCTGTGGAGGAGAAACGGAGCTGGAGAGACATGACCTAAGGAGGAAAATTGTGCATGCTCAACAAGCAAGGGTTTTTTTTTCCCTTCTGGTTCTGGGGCTTGAACGTGGGACCTGGACGCTGTCCCTGAGCCTCTTTGTGCTTAAGGCTAGCACTCTACTACTTGAGCTACAGTGCCACTTATGACTTTTTTGAGTAGTTTATTGAAGATAAGAATCTCATGGGGACTTTTCTGCCCCAGCTGACTTGGAACCACGATCCTTAGATCTCAGTCTCCTACAGCTAGGATTGCAGGCGTGAGCCACAGGCACCTGGCATCCAAGCAATTTTTTATCCCATTGCTCAGAGTTGACAATGGCCAACATCATACATTACCTCCTCCACACCTATATTTAAATACACTTGAACTATATCAAATCAAGCCTTTTATATGTGAGTCTTTACCTTGACTTACACTGTAAGAATTAGTTGATGACCTTATAGAAGGCTCAATTTCCTCATTTGTTAAATGGGAAAGGTAATAGTAATGATGATGATAATAGCAGAGTATGTATACCTGTATCAGAGTTATTGTGAAGATTAAATAAGTTAAAAATAATGTAAAGGCTTCCAGCCCAGTGTGTGGTATATACTAAGTGCTAAGCAAAAAATATTACTATAATGAATCTCCTTAAAATCATAAATGGCTGCAGAGCAGTACATCGAGTGAATGTGCCATTATTTATGGAACTGCTCCTTTATTGAAACTATAGGTAATGCTTAGTAATGCAGGGATTGCAATTCTCAACTTGATGATTTTTTTCTACATGGCTCCATATCACCTTTTAGACATGCACATGGTCCTGCTGAAACCCCCAGAGCCCAGGTCCTTGTTGATAATATCCACAGCAGTCCTGAGCTACCAGTCTCTGCCTGGGAGGATTAGGAGACTGATGGAATCGGAGTCTGAAGCATCTCAGTGCTGAGCAGGCCAGAGCTGGAAGGAGCTCACAGATGCCCCTGGAAGTCAGAGAGGACACAGTCGGTCCACTGAACAGATGTTGGACAGCACAGGAGAGGCAGGATCAAGATGGCCTACTGCGAGGTGAAGAAGGGCATCCTGGTCCAAGTACTGAGGTGCGGTCACTAGCTTTATGTCCTTGTTTGAAATGCAACAGGCAGAGCAACTCTCAGAAAAAGAAAATGCCATAGAAAGATACTTTCTTAGTGAGTGTGGTGGTACACACCTATAATCCCAGCACTTGGGAGAAAGATCACAATTTCAACGCCAGCCTGGGCAACACAATGAGACCCTGACTCAAGAAACAAAACAAAAGATATATTGTTAGCGCTGTAGGGCACTGCGCTTTGCTGTCTCTGGGCATGCTGAGGAGCTACTGGAACAAGCTTTAGAAGTGCCCCTGCAGGGCAGGGGAGGTTGGCGCTTAACCCTCAAGAGCTGAAGGGCTAACTCTGCAGTTAAGTTGTAGGGATGCTGGGGGCGAAGAGACCCAAAGCAAGATTCTGTAGCTCTAGAAAAGCTCTGAGGGAGAAATAGGAGGGATATGGAAGCCTGAGGAGGAGCCCAAGCAGGTGAGCAAGGACCTCAAGAGGGAGCGAGAGACTGTTTCAGGAATGAGAGCAACCCGAGGCACAGAATCCTTATCCTGCAGTTTTCAGGTCTCCCCTGCAGTCAGAAGTTTCCCTTCGTCTTTCTGGAGTCTGGCTTGCTGCATTTTCTTCCTGCCCCCCTCTGTGAGAGCCTAAAAGGAGATGCAGAGCAGCTGCCCACAGTCAGAGGGAATGCTAGAAAAGCTACAGATTCTTGGCAGTCCAGCCTGCCAGGATCTTTGAGGGCTAGATGATGCTCTCAGAGGACCCCTGACTCATCTTCTTGCCCTTAGTCCTCACCCTGTCTCCACCCACGTGCCACACATGGTAAGCCTCGATTATTTGCTCCATCGGGTGCTCTAAATGCCAGCATCACCCTTTTTTTTTTTCCTAGTCCTGGGACTTGAACTCAGGGCCTGAGCACTGTCCCTGAGCTTTTTTATGCTCAAGGCTAGCACTCTACCACTCGAGCCACAGCGCCACTTCTGGCCTTTTCTGTGTATGTGGTACAGAGGAATCGAACCCAGGGCTTCATGCATGCTAGGCAAGCACTGTATCACTAAGCCACATTCCCAGCTCTTCAATCATAGCCACACAGGGCATCAAATGAGTGCTGAAACCAAACCTGAGCGAGGGGCTTACCCCATCTCGACTCAGTAAAAAATCCTGACAAGAGACCCTCAATGTAGGTTTTCTGACAAGAGCCCATTATGCTAGGTTCTCTTGTCACCCTCGTTCTGCAGATGAGGAAACTAAGACTCGCGGAGGTGGGGAGGGTGGGCGCAGGCCATGTTCTAGCTTGGGGTGGAACTGGGTTTCAAGTTTTGGCTTCATTGCCTGCTTCCCCCTCTTAGAGCAGGTGCATCCTCAGCTCAAGGGGTGCCTCCGGTTTCTTCCAGAGATATCACTGGACACTGTTCTTGGCGGGGGGGGGGGAGGGGGAAGCTTCTTTTTACCTGCTTGCTTCTGAGTAGAAACCAACGATTAGCACCTAGGAAAGGCAATCAAGTTAGTACATACTGAACCTTGAAAAACCACTGCAGGGTGTCCACAATGTCCTAAAAGATTGGGATGTATAAAAAATAGCTTTAAACTTTCTTTTTCTGGACTCAGGGGGTGGGGATAGCTCAAGACAAAAGAAATAACAAGGAAAAAACAAAGCTTTTTGGTGGTATTGGGGTTCAAACTCAGGGTTTCCTTCTCTAGTGTGTGAGCAGTACCCCTCCACCATTCTCTTTTGCTTTTAGTTTTTTTTTTTAATAGGATCTTGCAATTTTCCCTTGAATCACTCATCTTTCTACCTCCATATCCTGAGTAACTGACCCTATGGATAGGAACCACTGTACCCGGCTTGTTTTTAGATAAGGTCTCTTGCTTTTTTCCGATTGTCCTTGGACCTTGTTCCTCCATCTCTGTCTTCCTAGTAGCCGGGGTTATATCACCTAGCTTGTTGATATGGGAGACCATGAGCGGACAAGGCCTAGAGCCAGATGTTATTGCCCAGTTATTGTGAAGAGACCAGTGGTCTCAGGTAATTGGGATGTGAGCGCTGGTGTTAGGAGTGCTGTTCGGGAGAAGAGATGAATCTGTAAGGAAGTTTGAGGCTGGAACCCTGGGGGAGTTAAGGCTGGGGGTGGATTGAGGGATGACAACTTGTTTCCTTTATAAGTAATGTGTCAGAGAACATTTGGCTTTGAGGGGCCTCTGAAACAGTCTACCTCCCCTGTCACCTCCATGATGGGCCAACAGAAGCCCAGGGAGAAGACACGGTCTGAGACCCTGCCGCTTTTCACTGAACTACTGCATGTTACTGCTCTGAAGTGCTTGGAAGAGGCTGCGAACGCTGCCCTTACAGTCAACTTGGGGATTCAGTAGGATTTTTAGTGCTCCCCAATTCCAGGGCTGGAGCCTGCTCCCCCTCAGTCCTTTAGCTGTCTGATTACAAGAATCCTGAGGCCACCCTCTGCCAACCTCCACCACCCCCTCTCTTTGGGAGCCCCCCGTTCTGTGAGTGGTGGCTCCACGGAGAAGCAGGGCTGTGGGTGGGGCAAGTGGGATAATTATAATCTTGGACGGGTTGATTCTCTGGCTGAGAGGCAGAGAGGCAGTTCTTCCTGCCTGGTTTGAGAGTTGAGGGTGAGTCAGAAGCCATCTCCTCTGTCCTGCCTCCTGCATGCGCTGAGCCCTGCCTCACCTTGCCCTGTCCTTGGGCCGGTTCGGTTCTTCATGAGTGCATCCATGCATGCCAGTCACTTGTGAAAGGCTGATCGCATGCTTCATTATGACAAATGTACATACGTATGTCCTGCCAGCCACCACGTGGAACCTGGGGACACAGATGGCGACGGGGTGCAGGGTGGTTAGCTGTGCTCTACCAGCCAAGCTCCACCTGGTCCACCATTTGTCAGCAGCACCAGTTTTAATGCGTTGTTTGATCCTCTTCTGCCTTTCTTTCCTCATCTGAGAAATGGGTGTTATAAACATCCTCCTTGTAAAGTTAAAGAGAGAATACATACAAGCCGCTGAACCTAATGAACCCAAGGCATGATAAAGGTGAATAGAGTGCTGTTGTTATTGTCATTTGATAATTCTTTATTTCAATACCAGGCACTGGTGGCTCATGCCTGTAATCCTGGTTACTCAGGAAGATGAGATCTGAAGATCTTAGTGTCCAAAGCCAGTTGGGGCAGGAAAGCCTGTGAGATTCTTTTTTTTTTTTTGGGTCCGGTCGTGGGGCCTGAACTCTGGACCTGGGCGCTGTCCCTCAGCTCTTCAGCTCAAGGCTAGCGCTCTACCACTTGAGCCACAGCGTCACTTCCGGCCTTTTTCTTTTTGCTTATGTGGTGCTGAGGAATCGAACCCAGGGCCTCAAGCATGCAAGACAAGTGCTTTACCACTGAGCCACCTTCCCAGTCCCGTCTGTGAGATTCTTATCTCGAATAAATTACCCCAAAAGCTGGGAGTGGAACTGTACCTCAAGTGGTAGAGCACTAGCCTTGAACAAAAGAAGCTCAGGAACAGCATCCAGACCCTGAGTTCAAGCCCCAGGATCAGAAAAAAAAAATTATTACAGAGAAGCCCATCAGAAAGTTGCTGCTCTGGAAAACTCATTATTTAATCTAGGGATGGTGAAGGACTTCCATCCCGCATACCAACTCTGGTTGTTTGCACAGAAGCTGCTTAGAGTATTATATCAAGAAAGATTCTGAAACGGAGCATGGCTGACTGGCATTAGTGCTTAGTTCAGTGTCTGTTGGTCCTGGACAGGGGGGTATGAAGGGAGGGTGGGAAGGACTGTAGAGGAGTGTATGGCTTGCAGGTATTTGGGGAGAACGCTACAGAGCCACGGCTGCTCTTGTGGGTAGTGTGTGTGTGTGTGTGTGTGTGTGTGTGTGTGTGTGTGTGTTGGTCCTAGAGCTTGAACTCAGGGGCTGGACACTGTTCCTGAGCCTTTTTTTTTGCCCAAGGCTAGCACTGAACCACTTGAGTCATAGCTCCACTTCAGGCCTTTTGGAATTTATTGGAGATAAGAGTCTCATGGACTTTCTAGGATAGCTTTGAAGTGCCATCCTCAGATCTCAGCCTCCTGAGTGGGTTGGATTACAGGCATGAGCCACTGGTGCCTGGCTTTTGTGGGTATATCTAAGCATCCATAGGATGTGGGATACCCCCTGCCCCAGAGCAGCATTGCACCTGCCCTGGGGCTCAGCTTCTCTATTGCAACTGTCCCAGTGCCTTGGATTTGGGTCAGGAAATGAAACATAGCAAAGGAAAGAAACAGTTAACAGAGTGAATGCAAGACCTATGCCAGGGGAAACATATTTGCAGACTGTATTGTTGAACCTTCAGCATCCTCAGGTTTAGATCTGTAAACTCAGCTCACCAGGTTAGAAAATATTAAAAGAATCACATTGGTTCTGAACAGACTTTTTTGCTGCACTTTTCCATAAACAATGCCATGTAAGAACTATTTGAGAGTCTGGTGCCGGTGGCTCATGCCTGTAATCCTAGCTACTCTGGAAGCTGAGGACTGCAGTTCAAAGCCAGCTGGGGTAGGAAAGTCCATGAGACTCTTATCTCCAATTAATCTCCAGAAAACCGGAAGTGGCTCTGTGGCTCAAGTGTTAGAACGCTTGACTTGAGTTGAAGAGCCAAGGGACAGCGCCCAGGCCCAGAGTTCAGGCTCCATGACTGACAAAAAACAACAACAACAACAGCAAAAAAAACCCACCAAAAACTAACCCCCCCAAAACAAAAAACAACAAAACTATTTGTGTAGGATTTACATCATGTTAGGTATTACAAGTAACTTAGAGATGATTAAAGGATTTTTGAGTAGGTGCATAGTCGGTACAAATATGATATCATTTTATACAAGAAACTTGAGCAGATTTTGGTTTCCATGGGGACAGAGGACCCTAGAGCCAATCTTCCAGTGATGCCAAGGGATGAATGTATTTGGTAAGGGGTTAATATCTAGAATATGTAAAAAATAACTGGAGCTCAACAACTCTGATAGTGGACAAAGGAACTGAATAGTCATAGCTGCAAAGGAAAGCTACAGGGACAGCTGCATATGGAAAGATGTTCTGTGTCACTAACTGTGAGGGAAATGGAAACCACCATAACATCCCAGGCACATCTGTTAGTGTGGCGTGTATAGAACCCCCCAGAAAACCACAAATACTGGTGGGGCTGTGGAGAAAGTGGAACTTTTGTGCATTGTTGGTGGAATTGGAAACTGGTATGAGCTCTGGGAAAAACAGCACGGAGATTCCTTTAAAAGTCAAAAATAAAACTTTCATATGATTCAGCAGTCCCACGTCCATGTAAATATTCAAGAGAACCAAAAGCAGATCTCAAAGACATATTTTTACACCCATGCTCACTGCAGCATTATTCACAATAGCCAAAAGGCCATAAAGAAAATGTGGTATATACATACAATGGAATAATATTCAGCCTTTAAAAAGAAGAAATTCTCATGATGCTGTGAGGCAAATAAACTTTGGAGACACTGTGCAAAATAAAATAAATCAGTCACAAAAAAGAAACATACTGCACGAGTCTATTTATATGAAGTATCTAAAATAGTCAAATTTGTAGACATGAGAAATTGAAGCCAGACACTGATGGCTACTCTAATCTGAGGATCACAGTTTGAAGCGAGCCTTGGCAGAAAAGTCCATGAGACTCTTATCTCCAGTTAACTTACAAAAGCCAGAGGTAGAGTTGTGGCTCAAGTGGTAGAGGGCTAGCCTACAGAAAAAAAAAAGAAAAGAAAACAAAGAAAGGAACTTCAGGGACAGCACCCAGGCCCTGAGTTCATCTCTAGAACTGGTGCTAAAAAAACTAAATAAATAGAATTGGATATGATGTCACATGCTTGTGATACCCAAATTTGAGGCTGAAGCAGCAGGATTGGAAGGGTTTATGGCTACATAATAAGACTCTGACTTCAAAACCAAACCAAACACTCTCCCCAAGAACCAAACCAAACAAGACAGAGGTGGTGGCTCACATGAACCTTTACTGGCTAGCTACTTATAAGCCTGTGATCAGGAGGCTACTTGTGGTTTGAGGCCAATTATATTTCGAGCTCTTCTCAGTTCTTAGCCGGGTATGCCTGTCACCCCAGCTACATGGGAGGCTGAGTTTGGGAGGGTCAAGGCAACTGGGTCAGAAAGGTCCAGGAGACTCCATCTCAACAGAAGAAGCTGGGGGTGGTGGCATGCACATGTCACCTAGCTAAGACAGCAAGTCCAAACTAGTCAGCACAGGCACACACCTGGACACCAGACCCTATGTCAGAAATAAACTCATGTTTGAGGCAAGAGTCCATGACACCCAACCCAGTGCAAGGCTCTGCACCCAAACAAAGAAATAAAGCCCCCAAACCCCCTCCCCCCAAGAAAACTCCCAAAGAGAACTGATAGTTGTTAGGGGCTGGGGAGAGGGAGAAAAGAATTGTTGCTCTATGAATGCATCCCAGTGTTCCAAGACGAGAATGTTCTAGATACCGTGCACATAAGCTGTCTGATGATGCAATGAACACTTAAAAATGAAGTTTTTTGTGTGTGTGTGTTTACCACATGTTAAGACTTTCCATTGCTGTGATTAATCCACAAGAGAAACCACGTAAGGGGAAGAAAAGTTTATTTTGCTCATGGCTTCAGCGATGTCAGGTGTTTCAGTCCGTTGTGGCAGACAGGGCATGGTGGAGCAGGAAGCTCCTATTGTGGCCATGAGAAATGAGGAGGGGAAAAAGAGGAAGGGAGAGGAAGGGAAGGAGTGAAGGATGGAAGGAGAGAGGAGAAGGAAAGAGGAAGGGAGAGAGAGAATTCATGCCTATTCTGGGGCTCTATCCTTCCCCCTTTTCCTCCATCCTGGCCAGCAGCATGTATGGTGCTGCTGCTCACATCCAGGGCTCTCCCCCTTGGTTCTGTCTCTCTGGAGATACCCTTCCAGGCGCACATAGAGGTGTGCTTTACTGATCCCTTGTCTCTCACCTGAATCAAGTTGACAGTCAAGATTTGTCAGCACATATTATAATGTTAAAAGTTTAAACGGAGTATCTGCTGCTCAGTAAGCACTCACAAAACTGTGGTTAGTCATGAACATTTAGTTTGCCTTGCAGACCTAGGGAGTGGTAAGGAGCTTTCTTCCCATCCTAATCCATTACCAGTCAAATAGTTTTACTCTGTATGAAAGCTGGAAACAATCAAGGATTAATTGGAACAAATTGTTAAAAAAATAGAGGATTACATGGGAAAGAGCTTAACACTTGAAATAATTGAATTGCTCTAATAAATGCGGTAGGCTCTGTGTTCTGTAAAGCATGATTCTATTTCTATGAAACTATAGTCATATAAAATAAAAAGTATCCCTTTAAAAAACCAGAAATGCCCTTGGAATTTGGACACTTTGGAGTTAACAGTGGTGTCTCTGCATTAGCACTGAGCACGCCGACAGGATTTTTCACAGAAGTCAGTTGGGGCTAATGAAGCAGAAAGGGCATTTGTTAGAGGCTGTCAGGAAGCCCCTTTCAAGAGTCTCACTTGGACTTATCTGGTGAGGGGACCCCCCTCTTCACCAGTGAACTTGAGAGGTTTCGGCTTGCCCAGAGCCCTGGATATACTGGGAAAGTCACCCCAACAGACATCATAGTTCCTGAATATGTAATGCTTCACCCAGCTCTTTGCACCTGACACAGGTGCGGAATGATAATCTTTGTAGACTAACAGATAAACAGCCAAAGAAGTAATAGCCAAATGAATCCTTCATGACTTATAAGCATTTTCTCACCCCAGGGGTCCACAGATGGGTGGCTTCTTAGTTCTCTGTGGTCTACTTGGGGGAAGGGTCTTCTGGCCGAATTTCTGAGCTGCTCTCGGTGGCCAAGACTCTTCACAGTCATGCGAGAACAGTGTCTTCCAAGCTCTTGGTAATCTGTTGGAGCCCTTCGTCTCTTCTCATTGGCCTACGGTCTAGGCTGTCTGTCTCTGAGACCCAATCGGTATCAAGATCGTGAGATCAATTTAAGTATGAAAAGGATCTGAGGAAAGGATTCTTTGGAAGAGAGGTCCTCTTGGGGGCTAAGATGGGTCCAGATGGCTCCATGGAGGAACTATAATGATAGCTAAGGTTGTGGCCAAGGCCCCTTTGTAATGCCTGCATTCCTTCAGTTGAGCCTGTGACAAAGCCAAACTTTGGGCTTCTAGTAATGACTGTTCCTGCCTAGGAAAAAGGCTTCCTTGGCAGCCACAGAAAGGGTGGGGGGAGAGGGTAATATGTTATTGATAATTAATGACACCAGAAACCTTTTAATATTCATATTATTTATTCTTAGCCCTGTCTGGCGGCACCAGCACTAACAGTTTGTTGTTAATGAGACTTCGAGCATTTTTAAATCAACTTAATTGACATTTTTATGGTGTTCAGCCAGTCCTAAACACAGGACTTTGAGCTGAGCAGCGGAGAGAAGCTATGGGGGAGGGACGGGGCCCCATGAACCCCAGTGCAGAGGAGAAAAATCCCTCAGGAACAGCTGGTCAGGGAGGAGCCTCAGGGATCCAGCTGGATCCAGGATCTCCATCCCCATTGAGCTGTGCTGTTCTGGGCTAAGATCGGCATTCTTGAGCCTGGGACTTTACCAGTCAGGGCCTCAGTTTCCCCATCTGGGAAGTGAGAATAATCACAGCCCCATCCTGACCTCAGTTTATAACTAAAGCCCAGTATTTGGGGAGTAGGAGTGCAATTCAAGGTTAAAGTACATGCCTAGTCTATACAAGGCATTGGGTTTGACTCCCCCCCACCCCCAGCATGTTAATAAAATAAAGCCTATCATGCTCAACTTTCTTGCTCATGGTATCCAAGTGAGGAAGTGGAAAAAGCAACATAAGAAGTCAGGTCTCTTGATTTCCATCTCTTAGCCCTTCTCATCTCTCTCCCGTATAAGAATGACACATTAAAGAAGCAGAAGTATTTACTATTTAGCAAGTCCTTCCCTATGTGAGACAGTTGCATTTTATTAATAGCAATCCAATGAAGAGCTATCCCTCCATTCCTTCCTTCTTTCCTTCCTCCTTTCCTTCCTTCCTTCCTTCCTTCCTTCCTTTCTTTCTTTCTTTCTTTCTTTCTTTCTTTCTTTCTTTCTTTCTTTCTTTCTTTCTTTCTTT